>NW_014578408.1:0-28207 GCF_000485595.1 Priapulus caudatus
CGAGCTGCGTACATGCTTGCTTCTTAATCCCACACGAACGTGTGCCAACAGCAGCGAATCGATATTCAATCACGTGGCACACTAACAATACATTACTAAGATTATAGAAGTGTGCAATGCGCCATAGCGAAGTAGTCATTACTATTACATTTATGTTATTCAAAGAAAAATTGTGACCAAGTTCGAAACTGCTACATTATATGTCATGCATGAATATCATAATATATATAATATATATGACTTACTGCCTGCATTGTATCACAGGTCAGATACATGCTCGCTCATCAATGCGGCACAAAGTGGTAGCATTTGAACAGGTCAATGGCTCATCTGAAGCAGCTTCGATTCAAGAGTGAGTCCTTGATAGTATCGATCTAGGAGGCTCTATCATTGCAGCCGAGGCAGCATGACAAGCGATTGTTGCAGTGTGTGTATTGTCACAAAACATGGCTGCATTATCGTTTCAAGACGTGCATGGGTAGAAATGCTACCAAATGCGGTACATAAACGATGAATAGACGCTATGTTCCGGAATTAGAATCGTGAACGGAGCGATAGTTAGGACATATGCTGATCTGAAATGCCGTTTTAATGTACTTTATCAGCTGACCCAATTAAGTGACATACATATTTATCGTTCCACTCACCTGTAGTTCACTCACCTGCTTATCTTCATGTGTGTTATTCATATGTCTGACTTCTAATACATAAAACTAATGGTAGTATTAAAATTTTAAATTTATAAAAGATGCTAATAACTTAATAACCATTAATAACATTTATTAAACTGTTAAACTAGTTAATTAACTGTGTGTGACAGGCATACTCACGTTCATTTTCGTAATTCTCTCAGTACATTTATCAGTTCATCCCATGTCTTCTATTTCTGTCAAATGAATGGTTTTGAAATCTTATGCTTAACTTAGAGTTAAACTGTTATATGGTTATATATATTCAGTTTACAAACTTATGCTGTCATTGAGATGGACGAGCTTATAGTTAATTAGACAAATATTTTGTTTTCCATCGCTATCAATTGGTAACAAAAATTTGATGTAATAATACTTAGGTTTTGTCATTTCAATCGCACATAACGTTGTCAAGATTTATAATACTTCAGTTAATGCAATATTGCAACTGCTGCCACTAATTATCACACTACCTCTTTATCGTGCTCTTAGCCTTTTAAATTGGAAGGGTATTCCTTTTTCAAAATGAGCCTGCAAGTGTAATATTTTATTGCCCATTTGAATTGCATTAATGCATAAATCATTGCATACAAAACTATATAGGGATTGAAATTCATTATGTATTGTTTTTTTATCTGTAAATCGAACCATAGATACTAATTATAACATGTTTATTTACTTTTCTGTTGCACTTTCTCGCTCTTTTGCCAGAGGTGATGATGGTTATGTTTTCATGGGCGGCCGGGCGGGCGGCCGCCCGCGCTCCAGGCACATCGCGGTTCTAAGAATGGCTCGGATACTCCACTAGCATCGAGCTCGTACTTGTCCTAGAGATGGGGTGATGAGTGGCATTGGTGTAGAGGTGCGAATAAACAGTGTAAAAAGTTGATGACAGTCGAAGTTGAGAGGAGCGTGACGATACAGAGGATGTGCGGGTGTTCAACTCCGTCGTGGGGTGGTGTGTAGAGAGTAGAGCGTGTGCGGTGAGGGGGCGTGTCAGATGGTGTGAAGTGATTGACTGGCGGGGGGTTTTCGGCGCTGCCGTGTGATGAGAGGGAAAAACTAGTGTAATGATTTTTAGATCAGTGCTTCTGGCTGTATGCCACGTCTGATAACTCTGATTTGATTGATACAGCGAACCGCCATTAATGGAGGTTATCTAGCCTTAAACATTGCACACTTTGACCTCTTGAGATGCCACCAAATTCATGTAACTGTTCGTGTCACATATATGGCCTTTACTTTACTCGTGCTGGGTTGGGGGAGGGGCGCCTTCATAATAGCTTGGCCTGCGACCTGTGCGTCGCGCTCTGTTGCGTTATGCCTCTCTTTTTTTTCCTCAGCTCTGAGGTGTTAGTGGTCCTACTTTATTTTGCACTGTAAAATGTATTTATGGTATCAAGGTTTGACGTTTTTGCATAAATTTCTGTTAAATTGATAATTGATTCAAGCCATATGTGCACATACCATTTGCCATGTTATATTCTATTATTATATATCGTACAATTAGAATAGACTATTTGTTTACTGTCGGCTAGGATGCCTGTTCCATCATGCCAATCGCATTGACACTGGGTCTGCGATTTCTCGCGGTTGCTCATTTTTCTGGTTGAACGTCCGTACAGATTATTCGTACAGAGCCAGACACGCACCCACTTCTGCTCTCAGTGCAGGCTCGGCGAGAAACCTCAATTTCTTCTTTTCGCTGCCGTCTGGTCGCGCCTCTCTAATTCAATACTTATCATCAGCAGTACTATGATTCATTAGTTTCAATACATAATATTTTATTTGGAGCCAGTCACAAAACAGTACTACAGTATCAGATTATTTGCTGTCGCTTTTTAGCTGCAACACGTCAACAGTACTACACAGGATTATGTGTTACGGGCCAATTCGTGACAAATCGCTTGATTAAGTTTATGGGCTATATACCGAAAAACTGGTATGCAGAGACAAAGTTGATCAAATGGATATGATAACTCCGAACATATATTACACTTAATTATATGTTCAGAGTCTATCAATAATTGGATAGACTCCTGATATGTTATGTAACCATTCAGCAATTGTCTAGTAGCTTAGACTAATAGTAATACGTTACTAATAGTAACTAACATTTTTATTTTAATGAAAGTGCCAGTAAATACGTAGTACGTATCCAATACCTTTAGCTTCTGCGCACGCCAACGTCTTTCACTCTCAATCCGATTGCAAATGTTACTTATATACTTAATATTTGTTTTTTTATTTTTACTGAAAACGTATACGCACGGAATGTTCTGAGTTATGAATGAATGAAGTTCGTTTATGTCGCGCTGCGACAAGGCTGATCGCTGCAAAATGTAATACAAATCGTCTGCGCTCCGAAATGCACTGCGATTTCGAACAATGGAGGAAGTTCTGGCCATCGTCAAGAAAAAAATAAAAACCTAAAGAAAAATAAAAAAAAAAACAAAAATCAAAAACAAAAAAAAAAATAAAAACAACAACACAAAACAAAAAAAAAAAAAACAAAAAAAAAAAAAAATAAAATAAAAAAAACAAAAAAAAAAAAATGTTTTCTAAGTAGCTGCCGAATGTGGTTTCTGTCAACGCGTGCTTGTCTAAATTAGCATTAAATGTCGGTTAAGTGTATATCGTAGCATTAACTCAGCGATTTACTTTATCGATGTTTTCTTTGACAACGGGCCCTAAGCCCTTAACTTCTTTGGCCCTCTATTCTTCTCAGGGATGCCTCACGCCAACACGTCTCGGCATTGCTGATCCATTTTGTCGCTTGATCCACAGTGAGCTACCAGCTCTCTAGATGCGCACAACAACTTTATTGTAGATTCGACTCAGGCAGTGCACTTTCAGACAGTCGTCTTTACATAGAAGTCTTCATGACGACGTTTCTGTGGTGTCTGGATCGACACCTGGCTGGTTCACTGTCGGCAGTTTTGCTGCCTATACGAAGTTACAGCAAATTGTTGCGGACTCAAGGTCCACCGAGATATGAACCGTCTGGTTATACACAGCTTGGTTCCCTGTTAGTAAGTCCTCGCACCTCAGGCCACCACAGGATCGCAGAACATCTACGATTCTGCTTAGAGGTTGATCTCACGTTGATGAACATAGCCTCTTATGTCGGTCACATTCACTGCCCAACTGGTCTCTTGGCGAAATGAAGGTAGACACCCAGTAAGACTATTGGGTGAGTCCGCGGCCCGCTCGTAACATTGGTACATGAGGAAGTGCCCCGATATCATCGGGCACAGTCGAACACAATCTCACTATCTTCTGGTCTTCTTTGAGTGATAATACGTAAGTGAATGCTGGCAGGAACAGATTCTCGCTTTTTCCCATCATCCCTGTGCCTTCATCGACCTTCTCGGCATACCTTGGTCGCATCAACTCTCCACGAGGTTGTGTATAAACGATGGAAAGGTCTGGGTTGCGTGTCAGCTTCCTCTGGAGCGTCTTCAGTCATCTGCTCGCGCCATATCGCGGTCATATGGTAGAGATAGTGGCCCTTTGCTTTGAAATGGAAATTCGTTTCGTAATGGCTGATCATTCATGTTTGCAACATAGCGCTTTCCTTCCCAATGGAACGCCTTTCTGTTCATTGTATGATGGAGCCAACCTTGCTCATGTCTATATCATGCGCATCATCCGCTATCGATATTCCAGAATTGCTGCCAGTTTGCGTCTAGATGATTTAGTTTGGGCATAGTCTCACAGTAGCTTTTGTGTCTCGCCGAGCGCCCCCTAGTGGACCGATTTCAGGGTCAACCAGCAAGGTTCTAGTAGCCGCTAGGGCTTGCCTTTTTCCCTTACGCAATTTCTCTTGGAGAAGCGCCTCGGACTGTCTTAGGAGCCATATGGCAACAGCACTAACCTTCTCGGCCTCGATCCTTGCTACGCGCAATTCTATGTTCTTTCGAGTGCTGCCACCTTTGGATGTTTCTTGGTTCGCATGTTGTCCAGATCGGATGGAACACGGGCCTTGTGAAGACACTCGGCAATGTCCACGATATTTCATTCCTCCTTCTTCGTGAACTTCTTAACCAGGCGCCGTAGCCGGGGGGGGGGCGGGGGGGCGGTCGCCCCCCCATAAAACGCTCATAAATATTGGCCCAAACTGGCTTAAATATTTCAAATTTTTTCTGCGGGGCGGGCAATGCGCCCAGGAAAAATACAATAACCAACCAAAAAAAAACTACCCCCCACCCAAAACACCCCCCCCTAGCACTGGCATGGCTACGGCAGTTGTCAAACGCTTACCGTGTTGTCAAATTTGCCATGTGCGTCGATGTTTTAGTATTTGCGATGTATAAATGTTAGGAGTGTGTGTGTGTGTGTGTGTGTGTGTGTGGTGTGTGTGTGTGTGTGTGTGTGTGTGTGTGTGTGTGTGTTGTGTGTATGCGTGTGCGTGTGTGTGTGGTGTATATTGCGTGTGTGTGTAGTGTGTGTGTGTGTGTGTGTGTGTGTGTGTGTGTGTGTGTGTGCAGGGCGGATCAGAGGGGGGGCTTCGAGGGTGGTCCGGACCCCCTTTTTACAAAAAAAAGCGAAAAAATCATACACAACACGCTGACGCCGCGCGCGCACGCCACGCACGCGCACGGCCACACACACAACACAGACAATCACAGCACACACACAGACACACACACACGATGCACGCACGCACGCACGCACGCACGCTACGCACACCACTGCGGCGCGACGCGTGCGGCACACACACACATCTTCTCCTTTTTTGTCTCATAAAAAATCTTCGTTAGCGCTTAGTTTTTCTGATAAAAACTTATATATATGCTAAATTCGTTTTAAAAACTTTAGAAATTGGGCAAAGAGGGCGTCGAGGTGTCGGCACCGGATCTGATAAATTTTGCATCTAGACATCAAATTACTGCTCAGCTGCTCTCAATGCCCAATTTTATAAAAAATTATTGGGGGAGGTCCCAAACCCCCAAAGTGGCCTTCGGCAGCTTTTTTAAACACCAGAAAAGCTAAGCCCAAAAAAGTTCGTTTATTTTCTTCTTGGACACCCCTTTTCAAAATTCTGATCAGCCCCTGTGTGTTGTGATGTAGTAGTATTTCGTGCCGTGCCGCCGGATCGCAGCCTGCTGTGTGTTAAATTATTGTTGGGCTTAGCGCTCGTGCTAGTATGTGATGGCTATCGCCGATTTCATCCCCCCCGCCTGCTGGTAGCGGATGTGGTTACAGCCCCTGATTCGCAACTTCACGTGCTCATTGCATTGCCGCTCCCCAAACTAACAATTCCTGTGTCTACCGCGTCTGACTCTAACTAATCTGACGATAGTAACTCATCGTCTCGCTGGTCGGCCTTCTCTAGGGTTTCGCAGCGGACATTATCTGCCGCTTGCCTTGTACTTCAGCTTCTCTGCATTCACTTGAACAGAATTGAGTGGGCTTCGATCATCATCAAGTAGCATTAGGTTTCTGTCCCTAATTGGGAACCTGGTGCCTTAAGACGCGGGCGACAATAGGCCCAGCACAGCCTCTTGAGCTCGAACACCGCTGAGGCTAAAATTTTTCGTCTCGCTTGCCAACAAGACACTTTCCGCTTCGGGCTAACAAGGTTGAAACTTCTTTCGGCCTACTCTCGCAGGCGTTGGCTCATGGGGTGCAGAGAACTTGGTATGCTTACTCCCACAACCTGTATGTGCAAGTTGCTTGTAGGCACACGTCGTCGCCATGTGACCTGCATTAAGGATCCAGTCTGTTTTTTTTTTCTTTTTTTTTTTTTTTTGTTTTTTTATTTTTTTTTTTTCTTTTTTCTTTTTTTTTTTTATTTTTTTGTTTTTTTTTTTTTTTTTTTTTTTTTTTTTTTTTTTTTTTTTTTTTTTTTGTTTCTATTTTTTTTCTCCTTTGTTTTTTTTTTTTTTTTTTTTTTTTTTTTTTTTTTTTTTTTTTTTTTTTTTTTTTTTTTCTTTTTTTTTTTTTTTTTTTTTTTTTTTTTTTTTTTTTTTTTTTTTTTTTTTTCTTTTTTTCTTTTTTTTTTTTTTTTTTTTTCTTTTTTTATTTTCTTTTTCTAGCACAGCTTATTCTCTCGTGCGAATTTAATCGCGTTTCGTCTGGTCTTCATGCTTGAAACTGGTCGCAGTCTCCAAGATGTGTGATAGATGCATCACACATTGAGGCAAACTACTTCTACTGCAACTGAACCCTGTCTGAACAGGCAGTTCGGCTATGTTGCCTGCTGACCACCGCCGATGCAGGAAACTGCCTGTACTCGAACCCGTGCTTGTCGCTTATCTAGACCGGTTCTCAGCAATCTTCCTGCGGTTCCAAGCCATCACACCATACACCGCGGTCACTTTCGCCCCTCTTCAGCCTGCATTGCCACGAAAATGCTGCTATGTCAGTTGATGTTCGGATCTTCCTGTCTTCTGCCCTCGAATTTTTGCATGGCCATGCCTCTTCCAGCGATTTCTGCCATGGTCAGTCGGCAGCCTAGCAATCACCCTGCAAGAGTTGTCGGGGCGAATTAAGCTCCTGCCAATGACCAGTCGATCGAAGGGTCTCGTGGCAATTCTGCCAGGTCATCGGATTAAATTCTTGTAGACGCTATCCCTGTCATTTGTCGCGTATGGATGACCCTTTCATGACCTTTTCTGATCATGCTTTCTCGCAGATGACATAGCAGCTACCAAATCTTTCAGTAGCTGTTCGGGGACTGAGGCATAAGACCTTGATCCTAGGCTCCATAGCTAAGCAGCACTGGATGGACCTTCCTGGCCTGCCCACTGCAATACTGTAGAAGTATCAAAGCTTGAGAACCGCTTGAGTCTTGTGCCCTTCTCAACAGTGATTATTCCAAGCACCGTGAGACCAGTATTTCAGCGGCGTCCTCTAGTAATCAGCCTCAGGCCTTCGGTCAGCTGATCATGGATCCAGGATCTCTGGCTCAACTGCAACGTCCCGCGGACATCTGTGCGCATGGAACTTTCGTCAGAGTTCTGCTTTCACTGCGCTGCTTCCTCGACAACCATCGGAGCGGTTGGTCTCGCTCTCTCCTTCCTCGGCCATGAGGAGTTTGGAGCTTAGACTCTGGGTTGGCGCTTTATCTGCCATACGGCAGTTCAGCGAGATCGCCTGCCTCGACATGTCAGCCAAGAGACAATTGGAATGCATGCTTTTCCTTGTGAGTAGGTGACTTGGGCGCTTCAAGGGCCTCTTCGCTCAGCAGATGAAACTCGTCAGGCCACGCCCTTTTTCAGGCCAGCCTTTCCCTTAGGGTGCGAGAGAGTGCCACTGACATCATAGCACTATCGGATCATATGATGAACTGTCGTCGGGTCTTCTTCACGTTCCGCATTTCCGCCCAGGCCTCTTCTTCTGGCTGTGCCTTCGCAAATTTCCGTTCAAGCGCAAGCGGTCTGTCCCTTCTCTGCGCAAAGTGGCATCTCTTCTTCTTCACGTCTTGCGTGGTAAAACGCCCTTGCCTCGATCTTCTCAGTCTCCGCACTAGCCTCTTTTTCGCCCTTGTCTCGTCTCCGCGCAGCTCATTCGTCCTCATGCGAGTTCTTGCTGAGCTTTCAAAGCGTGAGGCCTCAGTAGTGAGAATTGCCTTCTTTTGGCTGGCTGCTGCTGCTTAGCTCTGCAATTACCATGATGAAGTAGTTTCTTCTGCTACTGGTAACACTGCAGGTATCTCACTAGTTGCTTTGGCAGCCCACTCCTGAGCAGCACCAGGCATGCCTCGAGACTAGGTCTTCACCTCCTGCTTGCCATGATGGGAAATTTTTCTCACCTCATTCAAGCGTAATTTCTGGGACTTTCCTTCTGCGGCCTCCTTGGACCATCAATCTCAGAAATTCAAAGTGAGACAAGCGAATCTCTCCATGGCAGTGGACAGACCGTCTGCGCTCGCGCGAACCGACCGTGACATCACTTGTCCACGCAACAGTTCTTCAACCTCGTATGATCTCCGCTCGGGGTTGAACTCGGCTTCGCGCCCCTCGGTCTGCCTTTCGGCGCGCATTTCTCAGTGAGATGGCACCTCTGGTCAACGATGGAAGTTACGCATTGCCCTCTTTTCCATAGCTCTGGCTCCTCAGCGGTTTCTGGTTCGGGTCACTCATCAGTTCGTCACTAGGCGTCTGGCTCCACTGACAATGCACTGGATCCAAACAGGTCCAATAATGAACTATTGCCAACTACATTATGCGGGTGACATGTTGCGGGTAGGCTCTCCGTTACTGGTTTGGGACGGGGTGACGGGTACTACACACGGGGAGGCAAAGCAGCTGTATTTACAACTCATACTTTTTTATCAACAAGTGACAATAATAGCAGAGTTTCAAGAATTTAATATTGCTCATATAAACTCTGCAGCTAGGTATTTTCGAGCAGTCAGTCTGTAAATGCTTGCTGGGTGGCATTTTCTACTTGCCTTTGCTCTGATAGTGGCGCTCATCTTGGACGAGAGTGTGAAACTAAATATGTCTTTCCAATGTTACTGCTATGCTCCATATTAAAACGCTCCTATTTTGGAGCACGCAGCTTGACGTTACTTTCATAGCCATCAAAGCACATTATTTGGCAAACAATGCGGAATTTGCCACTTGTGATCAGTGTCAGGTGCATTTTTGGCTATTTTTGGTATGTGATATGAATTGAAGGAGCCCTGGGTTTTTGATTCTAAAAAAAAATATGGCCAAATTAGGTAGGGTTGGGCAATTGTTGAGTGGTTGTGTTTGTCCACACTCGTCTGGTATGTTTTACAATTATTTATTGACAACATTCTTTAATGCATAAATTCCTGCCTTATGAACATATATCTATGATTTATTACATTATTATATATTGATTTATTGTTATGATATTAATGATTTTATCGCTGAAGAAACATCATAAGCGGTATAGCGCCATCTACCATCAAAATTGGGATTTTTTAGTTTATAATGTATGTTATAATTATATACAATTAGTACTTTACTTTTCACATAAAAATTATACATATATTATCAAGAGTATATAATGCGCAGTCTCCCTATGTACTCTTTCGTTCTTATGTACGTCCGATGGTTTGTGTAAACTCTACGTCAGGAAACTAGCCATGGGGTCAAAACAATGATTTAACACTAAAACACTTTATTTTAATTATACAATGCCTTATTCTGTAGCGTACAAACAATTCATCAGACATTATTTTACAATCAAGTACAGCCATTCAGGCCCTAGCTCAAAGGCTCCGGGTAATTACAAATAGCATAGCAATAATTAGCACATTCACAATACGTACTGACTTGCGAGTATATACTAGATAGTCACGACACTCTGGCTGCAACAGATACATGCTGAAATCCATTTCATCTAGGTCAATAGAAAAAAAACATCCCTATTTATAATGCTCGAATACTCGCCACTCTATTTACCCTCATATTGCATTGTCGCGTGCTGTCCATAGATGTTCAGGTCCGCAGGTCCACCAATAAGATCTAAGCTGTTTATTCTTTTTTGGGACACATCCAATAGGTGAAACAAATACGGATATATTGAGAGACCGCCGGCTAATAGGCCCCACGACCCCTTTGTACTAATTGCGTAGTTCATGAGTTATAAAGCTTAGACTGTTGTTGCGACTACTGTCGATTTTTGGCAAGCCCGATTTCAGTGCGTCGTTGTGAGAAAAGAGTATCTAACACCATTGTTCAACCCATCTAACACAGTTACTTGGAGGTGTATGGTTCTCGCCAGGTCGCAAATGCGCTGACAGGGAACCTGCGCAAAAACTATGTTCTGGTGTTGATATCGACAATATCGCCTTACACTAGGATTCATTTAATTGTTTGGCTGCGATGGAGCATGAGGCCGCTGGCCATCGCTATTGATTTCTCTGGTGGCATTACTTTTGAAATGAGATTCGCGCTGCCCATAGGAGTGAAATCGCCGACTTTCTGCCGCGACCAATTGTTGTTGTATCCATACGTCCGGCGAGCTCAACTGGTTAGCTGTTAGCATAGCCGGACTGGAAACACGGCGAATAACACGCCCCTTGCTGGGTTGGTCGCAACTGACGTCCACCGCCATGCTGCCGTAAGTGTTCAAGGCGGCATGTGGGTTGAACGCTGATGCTTTCTTCTCGGAAGGACTTAAATAACTTTGACGTGTCCCTGCCAACTGTACCTTGCACTACATACCGAATACTCATCCTGCAAGTAGCGATATGTCCACACAGAGTTACAAACGAAATTTTGCCCAAGAGAGTCATTCGACGTTTGTTGCATCCGTAATGTCACTGTCAATAGTACTTGCATAATTTTCAGTCACAGTTTCCACATAACGTGCGGACGACTGACACTGTGAACGGTGTTTGATTCGTTCGGGTTTATAATACGCTCTTTAGCTCTCATTTAACGAAAGTCGGGCGTTTCACCGTGTAGAGTGTCTCTCTATGTCTGGAAACTCCCTTTGGTTCGTTCCAGGGACGGTATTACTTAAGCCGAATGACGCGACCGGGCCTCCGGGCTCATTGCTGCTGTTTCACACCAATGTTAGGTCAGCAGCGTATGTCCAAGTCAATGGTGTCAATGACCTACCGTCCCATATCATCAAATTCCCGCCGTAATGGCGGCGCGGTGCCCGTTGACTCGGCAGGTGCACGCCCACTTTCCTCTCCAAAACCGGTCCTGCCCGCGACCCACGACGGTTGTCTCTCTAATCGGGACAGTCTCTGTTCATTCGCGCTTTGTTTCTCGGCGATGTCAGTTAGCAAATCTCTAATTTCCTTTAGTTCCGAAGAAATTTGTTCTACCATCTCGGTAATACGTCTCGCTGATGGAGTAGCATCAAACAGGAACGACCAACACGGTGGCGCCACCTCACGGTGCGCCACCGAGATAAACCGGAGGTCACTCCATGCTAGACTGACTACAATTGCTCAATTAAAACTGACTTCTTCTCACTCACTCATTTGTGTCCTTTTTTGTAGTGAGCTACATTGCTGTCATTGACACTTTCACAGGCTTTCAGATTTGAAAAGTACAGGAGGACTACTAATGACTCCCCTAGGACACCATAGGGGGTCATTTCAGCACAAAATATCATCACAATCCATCAACAAACTAGCCAAATTACTTGTACGTAGTAGCCACGTATGTAGCCCCTCCAGCCCTACGACTGTTTCACGTCGGCAGAAAACCACTTCTCGCCACGTATAGTAGAAAACGAGCAGGTAACTTGTGGCCACCGTATAGGTACCTGTATTTGGATGCTGTTGTTTAGTTGTATTTATATATATATATAAACCAGAGGGTAGTAACCAGACCTGTACCTCTGCCATACGTTCAGTTACTTACACACCACAAATTGTTGTGTGTTGCTAACCCTTTTGTACCCCCCTACATTGAGTGCACTACAACACTAACTCTATGGAGCGCTATTTCAACATAATAGACATACTTTTGGTGCGCGTTTTAATCCACTTTTATGAGGCGCGATGATGCGCGCACCATGGCACAATTTCGGGTGCGCGGTGGAGCGCGAGCGCGATCGCGCCCCTTAAAAATGAAAGCCTGCTTTCATCCTGCTTCACATTCAACAAGTGTTTACGTTAATTCGGACAGTGGTCACGAGGTGAGCGGTCACACAAGGTGACGACCTGGCACTGATATTCACGGCATGCACTAAGGTTTCTACGTTTTGAGCGTACAGGGGAAATTTTGCTAGTATTTCTACCCATACGGTTCTAGCATAGAAATTCTGCCTGAGTGTACTACCGCCACACGTGAATTCTGCACCGTATTTCTGTGCATATGTAATGAGCTAGCGTCTAGCGCTAGTACTGCTCGAATTACATTGCGCAAAATCTGTCGATTACGTGCCACTTTCAGACCCAGTATACTAAATGTGGTATGACGATAGACTAGCATCTACAAGCGTAATCCCTCGCTCTCGCTATATCTACCCAGTGTATGCAGGGAGACACGCTCACAGGGTTGAAAATACTTTTCTAACATTGGTGATCCTGCAGGATCACCGATGTTATAATATTGGTGATCCTGCAAACATTTTGGTGATCCTGCCGAAACGCATACGTTATAATTATTTATACATTGCAATATGTTCCTGTTTTACAAGCGTATACAGTAACCAGGCAAAAAAGATAGAAACAGCACAATCAGGAAATTAGAATTTGATTTATTTATTTTCGTCTTCGCCTCCAACAAACCCACTTCCGCTTCGGGTAACAGAAGTTGAACCTTCTTCGGCCCTACTCTCCGCAGGCGTTTGCTCCATGGGGTGCAGGAACTTGGTATGCTTCTTCCCACAACCTGGTATGGTGCAAGTTCTTTGTAGGCCACACCGGTTCGCCATGTGACCTGCATTAAGACAGTTGTAGCACAGCTTATTCTCTCGTGCGAATTTAAATCGGTCGTCTGTCTTCATGCCCTTGAACTGGTCGCATCCAAAGAGTGTATGATTGCCATCACACTTGAGGCAAACTCTTCTATGCAACTGAACCCTGTCTGAAACAGGAGCGGCATGTTGCTGCTGACCACCGGATGCAGAAACGCTGTAACTCGAACCCTTGCCTTGTCGCCTACTAGACCGGTTCTTCTCAGCAATCTTCTGCGGTTCAGCCATCACACCATACACCGGGTCATTCGCCTCTTCAGCTGCAACTTGCACAAAATGTGCTATGTCATTGATGTTCGGACTTCTATCCTTCTGCCTCCGAATTTGCATGGCCTGCCTCTTCCAGCGATTTTGCAGGTCAGTCGGCAGCCTAGCAATCACCCTGACAAGAGTTGTCTGGGAATTAATCTCCTGCAGATGACCAGTCGCTCGAAGGGTCTCTTGGCAATTCTGCAGGTCATCGGAGAAATCTTGTAGACCATCCCTGTCATTTGGTCGCATGGATGACCCTTCAGTGACCTTTCTGATCCATGCTTCCGCAATGACATAGCAGCTACCAAATCTTTCAGTAGCTGTCGGGCCTTAGCATAGCCTTGATCTGGCTCCATAGCTAAGCAGCACTGGATGACCTTCCTGGCCTTGCCACTGCAATACTGTAGAAGTCTCAACAGCTTAGAACCGCTGTCTATTGTGCCCTTCTCAACAGTATTATCAAAGGCACGCGTGAAGACCCAGTATTTCAGCGGGTCCCCATCAAAGTCATCAGCTCAGCCTTCGGCAGCTGCATCATGTCCAGGATCCTCTGCTGCTGCAACCTGTCCCGGGACATCGTGCGCATGAACTCTTCGTTCAGAGTTCTGCTTTCACTGGCGCCTTCCTCGACAACCATCGAGCGGTTGTCTCGCCTCTCCTCCCATTCCTCGGCATGAGGATTGAGCTTAGACATCTGGGTTGGGCTTCTCTGCATACCGGCAGCTTCAGGAGATGCGCCTGCCTCGACATTGTCAGCCCAAGAGACAATGAATGCATGCTTCTCCTTGTTGAGTAAGGTAGACTTGGGTTCAGGGCCTCTTCGCTCAGCCAGATGAACACTCGTCAGGCCAACCGCTTTTTCAGCCAGCCTTTCCCTAGTGAGAGAAGTGCCACTGACATCAAGCACTCATCGATCACTAGGATGAACATTCGTCGGGTCTTCTTCACGTTCCGCATTCGCCCAGGCCTCTTCTTCTGCTGCTGCCTTCGAAATTTCGGTTTCAAGGCGCAACGTTTCCCTTCTCTGCCGAAGCTGCATCTCTTCTTCTTCACGTCTTTGCTGGAACTGCCTTTCCTCGTCTTCTCGTCTCCGCACTAGCTCCTTTTCGCCCTTGTCTCGTCTCCGCCGCAGCTCCATCTCGTCCTCATCGAGCTTCTGCTGAGCTTTCAAGGTTGAGGCCTCAGCTAGGAGAATTGCCTTCTTTGCTGCTGCTGCTGCCTTAGCTCTGGAATTACCCATTGATGAAGTAGTTCTTCTGCTACTGGTAACACTGCAGGCTATCTCACTAGTTGCTTTGGCACCCACTCCCTGAGCAGCACCAGCATGCTCGAGATAGGTCTTCACCTCCTCTTGCATGAGGGAAAATTTTTCTCCACCTCATCAAGGTAATTCTGGGACTCTTCCTTCTCCGGCTCCTTGACCATCAATCTCATAAATTCAAAGTGAGACAAGCGAAATCTCTCCATGGCAGTGGACAGACCGTCTGACGCTCGGCGAACCGCCGTGACATCACTGTCACGCAACAGTTCCTTCAACTCGTTCTCCCTCCGGGTGA
The DNA here is from genome assembly GCF_000485595.1 of Priapulus caudatus. Lineage (NCBI taxonomy): Eukaryota > Metazoa > Priapulida > Priapulimorpha > Priapulimorphida > Priapulidae > Priapulus > Priapulus caudatus. The sequence goes on from NW_014578408.1 coordinate 14,867, forward strand.
ACTCGGCCTTCGCGCCCCCTCGGGTCTGCTTCAGGCGCCGCATCTTCTCAGAGATGGCACCCTCCTTCAACATGGCAACGTACGCATTGCCCTCTTTTCCATGCTCCTGGTCCCTCAGCGGTTTCGGATTCGGTCCCTCACAGTTCGTCATAGTCGTCTTGGTCCACGAACTGCACTGGATCCCCAAACAGGTCCAATAATAAAATATTGAACTAATATGGCGGGTGACATGTTGCGGGTAGGCTTTCCGTGACTGTTTGGGGGTGACGGGTGACGTACAACTAGCAAAGCCAGGCTGTATTTAAACTCATACTTTATTATCAACAAGTGACAATAATAGCAAGGTTCAATAATTTATATTGCCTCAAAACTTGCAGTTGTATTTTCAGCAGTCAGTCTGTAATGCTTGCTGGTGGCCATTTTCTAGCCTTCCTTCTCTATAGTGGCGCCATCTATTGGCGAAGCGTGAAACTAAATAGTCTGCAATAGTTACTGCTATGCTCCCATATTAAACGTCCTATTTTGGAGCACGCCAGTCGACGTACTTTCTAGCCACAGCAATTTTTTGGCAAAAATGGGAATTGCCATTGGTCAGTTCAGGTGATTTTGCTCATTTTTGGTATGTGAATGAATTTGAAGGGCTAGGGTTTTTGATATTTAAAAAAAAAATTATGCAAATTAGGTAGGGTTTGGCAATGTTAGGGTCTGTGGTGTCACACTCGTCTGGTTCGTTTTACAATATTTTATTGACAACATCTTTAATGCAAAATTCCTGCTATGAACATATTATGATTTATACTATTATTATTATATTATTATTGTTATGATATAATGATTTATGCTAAGAAACATCAAAGCGGGTATAGCGCCATCTACCATCACAAATTGTGATTTATTTTGGTTTATAAATTATTTATAATTTATATACAATATTATTTACTATTTTCACATAAAAAATTATACATATAATTATCAAGAGTATATAATGGGAGTTCTCCCCCATATATACTCTTCGTTTCTATAATGTACGTCGATGGTTTGTGTAAACTTACGTCAGAACTAGCATGGAGCAACAACAATGATTAAAATAAAACATTTATTTTAATTATACAAATGCCTTATTCCTGTAGGGTACAAACATCCATCAGACAACATATTTTACAATCAAGTACAGCCATTCAGGCCCTAGCAAAGCGGTAATACAAAATAGCACTAGCAAACTTAGCACATTCCACACATAGTACTGGCCTTGCCAGTATATACCTAGATAGTCACGACAACACTACCTGTGGCACCAGATACATGCGAATATCCATTCCTCTAGGTCAATAGAACAGAAACAACATCACCATAATTGTATAATTCGAATACTGCATGCTATACCCTCATACTTGCATTTCGTGTGTCACAATAAAGTTCAGGTCCGCGCAAGTCCACAATAAAGTCTAAGCTTTTTTAGTTTACTTTGTTTGCGGACACATCCAATAGGTGAAACAAAATACGGGTGATATGAGAGACCGGGACTAATGCCATCAACTTTGTACTAAATTACGTAGTTCTTGAGTTTATAAATTTAGAACTGTTGTTGCGAAGTAACTGTACGATTTTGGCAAGTCACGATTCCGTGGCGTTGTGAGAAAAGCTAATCTAACACCGATGTTTCACGCCAATTAAACACAGTACTTGACGCGTTGTATGTTCGCCCAGCTAGCCACAGAATGGCGCTACAGGGAACCTGCGCCAAAAACCTAGTCTGTGTTTGAACGACACATAATCGCCTTAGCACTAGATTCATAATTGTTTCGCGGATGCGATGGAGGCATGAGCCGCTGCATCGTATATTTGTCTCTGCATACTTTGAAAAATGCATGCGGGCTGGCCACTAGGAGTGAATCCCGACTTCTGCCGGACCAATGTGTTTAATCGCACGTCCCGCGAGTACCTGGTTAGTGGTTTGAGCCATAGCCCGGAACTGGAGACCACGCGAATAACCACGCCCCGGCGCCTTGCTGGTTGGCGAACGAACGTCACCGCACTTGCTGCCCGTAATTGTCAAGAGGCGTACTGATGTTGAACGCTGATGCGTAATTTCTTACCTGGAAGGACATTAAATATAACTTTACGGTCCACTCGTGACCAAACTGAACCTTGCCACATAGAACATACGCGGCGACAATAACCAATGCCTGTACGCAAGGTACGCGCAATCCTGTCCACACAGAGTACAAACGAAACAAATTCTGCAAGAGTCAGTGACGATTTTGATCCTTTAATGTCAGCTGGTCATATACTGATCATTTTCAGTCCAGTTTCCACATAACCGGCGGACGCGACTTGACGCACTGATATTAAACGTTTGATGATAGCTTGATCGATTAATACCGCTCTTCGTCTCGCATTAGAACGGAAAGTGCCGTTCAGTCTTTCACCCGCTGTAGAAGTGTACTAGCGTTAAGTGGTCTTGAAACTCTCACTCTTGGATATGTCGGTGACGTATTACACCTTAAGCGTAATGACGGACCTCGGACCTCCGGGCTGTCATGCTGAGCTGTGATCAACCAATGTTAGAGTCAGGCAGCAATGTCCAAGTCATGCGGTGTACATGACGAATAGCCAGAGTCCCATCTATCAAATGCCAGCCGTAATGGTGCGGCAACCGACAGATCGTGCCCGTTGACGTTCGAGGCAGTAGCACGCTCCAGCTTCCTGCTCCAACGACCGGTCAGCTGAGCTTTGCTGCCCAGCGACGCAGCACGACCGGTTGTCTCTCCGTAATCGGGAGCCGATCTGTTCATTTCGCGGGCCTATTGTTTCTGAGCGGATCGATGTCGAAGTTAGCAAATCTAATTTCCTTTAGTCCGAGAGAAATTTGTTTGACTACCATCTCGTATAGATTCTGCGCCTGATTGGTAAGTAGCGAAACAAACAGGAACGGACCACCCGGTGGCGCCACCGGCTCGCGGTGCGGCGCACCGACAGTAAAACGCGGGAGGACACTGCCATGCTAACGACTGAGCACATTGCTCAATTAAAAACTTCGACTTCTCTCACTCAACTCATATTGTTTCCTTTTATTTATGAGCTAACAATTGCTTGTCATGACAGCTGTTAACACAGGCTTCTCAGATTTGAACAAGTTAGCTAGGAGGGACCTACTATATGAAGCTCGCCCTAGAACCCAATAAGTTGGCGTCATTTCGAGCAAGTGCACAATACAGCAGCAAATCCGGACTGCACAAACTAGCGCAAATTGACGTTGACGTAGTAAGGCACAGCGTATCGTTAGCCCCGCTGCCCAGAGCCGTAAAACGCGTACTGTTGTCACGTCGGCAGTAAACAACCATTCTCGCCACGTAAGAGATAACGTAGCGCAGGTAACTTATGTGGCCACCGTATGAGGTACCAGTGTAATTGATGCTGTTGGTCTAGTTTAATTATATATATATATAAACAAAGGTAGTAACCAGACCTGTACCTGCGTGGCCATAATCTTCAGTTAGCCTTACAAGCACGACGAACAATTGTTAGTGTTTGCACCCATTTTGTACCCGCACGCTACAGAAGTTGAGTGCATCTGAAAGCAACACTAACTCTACGTGGAGGGCCGGCTATTTCAACATAATAGACATACTTTCTGTGGCGCGTTTTTAATCCACTTTTATGAGGCGCGAATGTATCAGCCGCCGCACCAGGGCACAATTTCGGGTGCGACGTGGAGCGCTGAGGCGCCGATCGCAGCCCCTCCGTAAAAATGAAAAGCCGCTTTCATCACTGCTATCACATCAACAATTTTAGTTAATTCGACAGTGGTCAACGAGTGAGGGCGTCACACAAGGTGACGACGCGTGCACTGATAATTCACGTCAGTGCACTAAGGTTTTACTATTGAAGCGTACAAGGGGATAATTTTGTCTAGTATTATCTACCATACGGTCTATTGCATAAAGAAAATTCTGCCAGTGAGTGTTACTGCCGCCACAAACGTGAAATTCGTGCAATCCGTATTTCTGTGGTCAATATGTAATGAACGCTAATGCGTCCTAGCGCGTAAGTACTGCTTCGAATTACACTTGCGCAACAATCTTCGTACGCGGCGGCCGACTTTCAGACCCCCAAGTATAGCTAAAATGTGGTATGACGATAAGACTACATCTACAAGCGATACCCTCGCATCTCAGCTATATCTACCTCAGTGTATGCAGGGAGACACGCTCAAGGGTGAAAATACTTTTCTAACCTTGTCATCCCTCAGGATCACCGATGTTATAGATATTTGTGATCCCTGCAAACATGTTTTGGTGATCCTGCCGAAACGCATACGTTATAAATTATTTATAACATTGCAATATGTTCCTGTTTTACAAACGTAAACAGTAACCGCAAGGCAATAGAAAGATAGAGAGACAGCACAATCAGGAAATTAGAATTTGATTATTCTTTATCCTTCCAGTCTGAGTCTGAGTGTCGCCACAACAGTTCTATAATTTAATAAGTGCATCCATCGTCATCTACGTAATACTCAGCTGTCCTTTCATCATCATCTGCAACAGTGGGCAGGTTTAGTGAAAGATGAGGCCCATACGGTTTGACAAAAGTCCTTGCCGTCTTCTCATCTGCTTGCCCACAGCTGCCACTTCATTAGACGGGATCAAAACACCTACTGCAGAGAATCCAGAGAAATTTCATCAGTGCATTAAGTTGATCCTGATAGTCTGGCTTCGTCAATATCAACCTTATATTCTCTTCATTTGAGAGAACGCCTCTCCACACTCCTAATACACTAGTAGAGCGGCCAGACAGCAACAGATTCCACACAAGCAGCAAAGTTCTTTGCTCTTGTTGCTGGCCAAGAAATGTCTGGCCCATGTTGCCCTTATTGACGAGCCACGTCATCACTGTTACCTTTTCGTGGACATAAGAGTTTTAACTGCGTGGGTCCACTCTTCTACAACGTTTTCAGTTTGTACATGATGGCCGCTCCAAAAACTGTCCTAGTGATGGCCACGATATCATCAAGAGCACAATCGCCATAGTCTTCTTCACCCTTCAGATCTAGTGGCCATGACTTGATGTACAAAATGAGTGAAATGTTTTGCAACATGTTTCCATTAATGGGAAACCTCCTTTCCAGTTCACTTAAAAGTACATCCACATGCTTTGCTTTTGCAGACTTGAATACCTCTTTTTTTTTCTTTTCTTTTTTTCGGTGATCCAGTCGGATCACCGATGTTTTATTTTTCATGATCCGGTGTTGATCCGAAGCTGAAAAAGCCGTCGGATCACCGGATCGGCGAGTTATTTTCAACCCTGCGCTCAACCATGAACCCTTATCATCCACACAGTCGTACACTGTACAATGCATATGCATACCTTACGCATGTTGTACTAGTGGTTGCTAGATTTCTTAGAGCCAAACTCGATATCGTGCAGAGGTGTGTGGTTTGTACAAGATGTCCTCTTCCACATCGTCGGCAGGGCACGGACAGACATTGCCCCCACCCCTTTCGATGACCCAGCGACCTGGCTAACATCGCTGGCAAATAGAGGCGTGACTCTTTACCCGGATCTGACACCTATAATGCCACTCGTAACGTCAGGATGAAGCGTAACAGACTATTTGCACGACTCATCTAAGAAATGTAAACCAATTAATATCACACATCTTCCCGCAGCCTGGCGGTATATTACGTAAGTGTTAGGGTATTGTCTCGCAGTAATTACTAAACATATGCTGACGTCACATCATACTGGTGAGTTACGGGCTGCACGGAATTACAACGGACCGTGGCAGGTAACCTTTGACCTGGCCTGACTACCCAAGCATTAGCCTGAGAGGAGCAACACTCACCCGGGGCGATTTTCCTTTCAGCTTTCGATGGTTTCTGTGGCAGAGTAGATGACGCTAGAGGAGGCTCGCCGGCGGCTCGTTGGAGCAGCGGTCAGCACAGGGCTTGCCAAGATCACACCTCTCGTAGCCTATCGGTCCTCCGTGGGCCTGCCGGAAAGGCGTACACGGGCCAGACTACGGCATGATGCATCGTCAGGGATCCCTCGTCCTCAACTACATCGCAAGTCTCACTCACGATCCTCAGCCGCACGTAACTCTGACAATATAGGCTGGTTGCCACGTCGATTCTCTCAGAGACTCTCGTCTCTTGAAGATGTGTTCTACCGGAGGGATGATGGCTGGCCTTAGCCTAGCGGACATGGCTCCGGCACGCTATCTCCTATGTGAGGCTTAAGATCGTCGACGGCCACAACACTCGGTGGATCTCTTTCTTGGGCCTGTACCCAGCGAATCGTCCCTCTCTCCTTTACCACTAGGAGCGGACCTGCAAGGGAGTCTAGTGTGTCATCGATCCTTGGCAGCGGGTATGCATCCTTGACCGTTCCAGCATTTAGCTGCCGGTAGTCAATGCGGAAACGCGGGCTTCTATCCTTCTTGGTCACCAGGACCACAGGAGAGGCCCAGGGGCTGTTGCTAGGCTGGATCATGCCTGCCTCCAACATCTTCCCCACTTCTGCTTCCATCACTTGCCTCTTGGCCAAGGCACACCGTCTTGGGGCTTGTTTAATAGGAGGGTGGTCCCTCATATTAATCTTATGCCTCAGAAGATCAGTGTGGCCTAGCCTTTCTCCAGGCGTGGTGAACAGAGTGGCATTCGTGCATAGGGTCTTGCATATTTCTGCACGCTGCTTTCTCCCGAGCATCAGATCAACTCCATCAAGGAGGCTCTGTATATGTGCGGGAATCTCCATCTCCTCCTTTGTCTGGTCCGCAAGTCTTCTACGAATACGTACTGCCATCAACACCCGGCCGACCGGCGTTATCCACGCTAGTTTCTCACCCAGATATACGACCATGGTAGAATAGCCAGGGTTAGCTATCCAGAGGGGCACATCACAGCCCTTGGTATTGACCAAAGTTCTCGCCATGCTCGCTCCCCTCTTACGACAACATTTCTGAAACCCATACATAGGCTCTACGATTGCTACCGTATCCACTGGCCAGAGGTCATCGACTACATCACCTCGGATCATCCGACCATGACTCGAGGGAATTGCCGGGAGGGTGCTTGCCCTTAACAGGCTTTCAGATTTGAAAAGTACAGGAGGACTACTAATGACTCCCCTAGAACACCATAGGGGGACTTTTCGCGCTCCATAATCACACCCTTAAGAGGCATGATGGAGAGCTCTATTAAAAAATCACACCCTTAAGAGGCATGATGGAGAGCTCTATTAAAAAATCACACCCTTAAGAGGCATGATGGAGAGCTTCACTAAAAATCGTACCCTTAAAAGGGATGATGGAGAGCTCCTTGAGGGCTCCCCATCATGCCTTTTGGGGTGTGACGATGGAATCATGACCAATCCTCAGTCTAGAGTGAAATCCAAAACGAAAATTGGGATGTCATGTCAATCCACTGATTATCATTCATCTTCACCTTCATTCATTCAATGGCTTCGTCATGATTACATTCATTTTATCCAACAACCCACTAGCACACAGATTAATAAAAGAGTTGATCGGATGTAAAAATTAACTTGTTTTATTCATTCTGACATGACATGAACACAGAACATTCTCTGAATTTGAAAAAAATACAATGTACATGTAATAATTAACTGTAAACCAACCTAACCTTAACAACCAAATTAGTGTAAAGTCGGTCAGGAGCCGTTGCAATTTTCCAAATGGCAGCACTTGCATTTTAATGCAAGTCCATTACATTACGAGTGCTGCCATTTGGAGAGTTGGAACGGCTCCTGACTGATTCTACAGTAATAATGTAATTGGTAATCTAAATGGCCTGCCTCTGGCCAATTACTACTCTCTCACTCACTCACTGCAGTGCGGATCAAACGTAAAACAACAACTCTAATTTTCTGCAGGTGGTTCCCCATCCACCATGTTACGAGTATATATATATACATGTATGAGAAGAATGGAAGCCAAAGAATTCACCTAAGTGATTAAGTGGCCACCTACCACTTAAGCATGACATTAATGCTGATTATTATTATAATCATCATGAATACCATGACGATGATCATCATCATCATCATCATCGACAACTTCATCCCAGAAAACCTCTAACTGCCTGAGAAGTTCGTCTATTTCCTTATTTGGCAAAGGCTCGTCGTCATCAGATTCTTCTTCAGAATCAGAATCTTCTTCGACATCCAGGGAATCCTGTTCACCTCCTACTACCTCACCTAAATCTAGACCCTTGTCTTTCGGAACACCAAGCAGAGAAAATTTCCTACTTTCAACCTGAAGCTTACGACGTGTGCTCATGTACTTGTCTAATGCAGCTTCTACTATCGCTTCCCGGTCTTCTGCAGACCAGGCCAAGTGATTGATTTTAATGAGTAGGAGGTTTTCCATGGTGGAATGTTTCAAATTCAAACGGGTGTCACAGAGCATGGCAGTGAGGTGGCTGAAACCACTTTCAACTAATGCATTGCTTGGGCCTATGCTCATTACTACCTCGGCAAGCTTGCAAATGTTGGGCAATGTGGACTTTCTGTATTTAAGAATACGCTCCCATAGTTGAATGCAAGCAATGCCCTGGTAGTAATTGCGCACAAGCAATCTAAGATCTTTGAACTCTTGCTTCAACTTTGAAGCATCAAACTCGGTAAAGTTTAGGAGGGTTTCAAAGTGTTCAGCTAGGGCTTGAACACACTTGAAATCTTCCCCCAGATCAGAGTCTGGATGCCAATTGGCAGGGTCCAACCAATGCATATTCTGTAATGTTTCAACCTGGAAAGACTGAAAGCGCTCATTCATACTGCCCTTCAACCTGTCAAGCTTTGTGACCAGAGACCCAACACTGTCCTTTATGCGGTCTTCACGCACATTCCTGATACCACCCAAGGTCACTTGAACATGCTCTCGATTAGCAGGATTGCGCCTCATGTGCCCGGCTTTGGGTAGTATGCACTCAAACTTGTAGCCGTGCCTGCTGGTACCACTACCTGCTACTTCAATCAATGAGAAATTTGAGCTGGAGTTTAGCAGAAGATCATTAAGACCCAAGGCAACGAGAGCATCACCTGAAAGAGACTCAGTGAGGGTATCTAGGGAAGAAATGCGTACGTCTGTCCGTCCGTCAACATTTGGCTAAGGTCAACGATAACTCAGGAACCGTTTGACCCACATGTTTGAAATTGGGTATAGTTGTTACTGCTATGCTCCCATATTAAACGTCCTATTTTGGAGCACGCCAGTCGAAGTACTTTCGAGCCACGACAATTTTTTTGGCAAAAATGGGAATTGCCATTAGTCAGTTCAGGTTCAACGGATTTTGCTCATTTTTGGTATGTGAATGAATAAGGGCTAGGGGTTTTGATATTAAAAAAATAAATTATGCAAATTAGGTACGGTTTGGCAATCATATAGCATATTATATAGACACGCAGATAACAAACAGTCTGTGGTGTCACACTCATCTTGGTTTCGTTTTACAAGCATTTCAATTGACAATATTCTTAATTGCCAAATTCTGCTACTGGAAACATCATTATGATTTATACTATATTATTATTATATATTATTATTATGATATAATAGGGGTTTGAACGATATACACGTATCATCGGATATTGAGGCAATATATTTTAAAACTCAGATTATATCGCGATACAACTTTCCCGGATATCGATATTTGTACGAGTAGCGGTGGTATATCACAATAAATAAATTACTTGACACTTGCCTTATGTCTATATTTGTTAATCGTGCTCGAACATGATTATGTTCACTCGTCTGGCCGTGTATATATTACGAAAGCACAAATGCCTGCACGAAGCATACAGTAAATTACTCGTAAGCGACCAACATGCCCCTGAGGCACTGGCGCAGGCAGAGGGGGCTAGGCACGTGTGCAGCCCAGCAGGCACAGAGGCAACGCAACTTAGGGATCTATATATACGTCCAGCTCGACCTGAGTTTGGCCCGCGCGCTGCGCTGATTTTTTTAAAATACAACTGAAGCGAGCACCCACTGCTTTCCGTTTCTAATTTTACAGTTTCGAGTTTCAGTTCATGTATCCAGTAATTGATAGCCTAACTTATTGCAGCAGGGGTTATGTGTATTTCGTCAGGCTCAGCAGTGGCTTCGCGATAATGGGTTATTCAAGTAAGGCGGTTCCATTGTTACGGCACAGAGGCTGTGGCACTTAGTCAGCAATGAAACGCATTGCCGGTGCTTCCTGTTTCTCAATGAAAAACAATGAAAATAATTCATGTCATATAATACATATATCTGATGATATATTAAAACCATCAAATGTTACTCATATTCATGGCGCATGGTATATCACTTCCGCAAACGTATTGTGAAAATATTGGCTAATATCTGTTTTGTCGACACATGGCAAAATCAGCGGCGACGCTGTCCACCTCTGGTACCCATCGTAGGCCTCTGGCGAAAAAAAAATGCTGTCGGTAAAGATCTTGGGAATTTCTAGGCCTACCTTTCGTTATTAGCCGGCCCTCCACATCGTGCTGCCGTTCCTTCTGCTAAGATCCAAATCCACACTTGTGGGCTCACATTTCCTACGATCCTAACTACCTGTGTGTTGGTAATGAACTGCGTTTCCTTCCACAAATGGCAGAAGGCCACTTTCACATTACTTGCTCCCATTGATTTTCCCCGTTCTTCAACATGCCCTACAATCTTTCTTGTTGAGGCGCAGCACCAGTTTACACCACGCTGTCTTGACATATCAATGTGCGCTCATTCTTTTCAAAAGCCACGTCTCATAAAATCCAAAAAAGACTCGCCTGATGGGCAAAACTTTGTAAATGTTTTTTTTTTACAGTTTTTTCGAAAGTTGACTAGCGTGCTTGCTGCGAAGTCTGCATTGTTTTAAATGATACACGACAAAGGGTGATATGTATCGCTTGCATTGCTCCTTGCTACGAAACTAGAGGTTGGGCTAGAATAGATACGTCCATCGGCTCGAGCGCGATCCATTGCAAACATTGACAGCTCGATCGGGAAAACTAGCCTCAAGGCCACGCATGACGCGGCAGCTTTTGATGTACACGATCGATCGATCGCGTACGATATATACGGCCTGCGTAGCCGCGCGGCATGCATACACACACACTTGCAGCGTCAAATAAACGCACACACTGGCCAACGTCTGACAATCTCAAACAGTGAACTAAGCCGTGTCTATATTGTTAAGCGAACTATATTACAATGTTATTAAATGATGTTCTCATCCCTGTAAAATGGAGCGCTATTTCACATAACACACAGACTTTTGGTGCACGATTTCAACCACTTTTATGAGGCGCGATGATGCGCGCACCATGGCACAATTTATTGTGCGCGGTGGAGCGCGAGCGCGATCGCGCCCCTTAAAAATGAAAGCCTGCCTTAACATTCTGTGCTGCCATTCTGGATGGTTATGCAATACGCAGAGGATGTTATCGAGGATCAACTCTCCTCGCGCGACATTTATCCGAAAGTTGTACCGAAGGTCTGTCTCCACCACCATTAAGGCATAGGAGTAATTCCTTCCATGAACTACGAGGTCCGTCTGCAGTTCCCCCACCGCTATTATCTCCCTTCCTTGCGCGTCCACCATACTAGTCACTGCCTGATGCAGGGCAAGCCCGCCAAAAGGTAGTGCTGCATAGGTTGCGTAGTCAAGGAGAGATAACTCTGCACCGGTGTCAATAGTAAAATTAACTTCCCGGCCACCTACTTCTATGGGTAATTGCCATGCAGCCTCTGGCTGTGCCATGGAACTCCCTGAAGCTGGGTGTTGCAGGTCCTCCAGCGATGCTGCGAATAGCCCCGCCGCTACTCGTTTCCCGACCTCTGCTGCCTGGCATCCTGGCCCTCAGCATTCCGAGGTCTACGAGCGTGGTAGTGGTCTCTCCCTGACCTTCCGCCAGGTCAGTCCCAGAACCAATGTTCCATAGAACCGCATTGGAAACATCTCGTCTCGCGGTTTGCTCCAACTCCCGCCATCAGATTTCGTGGACCAGAAGTACGATTGCTCGTACCGCACTCTTCTCGAATGATATCCCTGATTATCCGAGCGAGGTCACTTAAGTCATCGGGCCATTCCTTAGGCTTTCTGTGGTTCACATTCCACTGCTGCTGTTGGGCAAGAGGTCTGTTGCCCCTGCCTCGGGCTTCAGATGGTATGGCTACGGTTCGGATCTCGGGCTTGCGAGCTACAGCTGGCCTGGCAGAGCGCACGATTGCTTCATACTGATCTGCGGCTCTAGCTGCTCCTTCTGCCGTGCCATCGTCATTTCCCATAACATACACCTTCTCTGCTCCATCCGCGATGGAACGCAGGAGGTGCCATCTTGCCCGGCGACTACAATCCATTCGGGAGAGTCCTGCCTCGACTCGGCTGACAAGCATGGTAAGTTCTCTTGCGAACTCTAACCAAGACTCGTTACTGCGCTTCTTCCTATTGTCTAAACGTATGTGGCGCTCCAGCTCTGATCCCAGAGGTTGTAGCCTCTCTTGTAGGGCACGCCTGATCTCATCCTCTTCTGCGCCAGGTCTATATTCAAACAGTACTGCTGACGCTGGGTACTCGAGAGCACCAGCAAGCTGGGTGGCCCTCTCCCCAGGACTCCAACCATTGTGGCGTGCCACCACGTCGAACTGACCGAAGAATACCTCAAGGGGCACGTCGCCCCGGCCATTGAAGGTCCGCACCTTCAGACGTTCCTTTCGACGTGTCTCTGCCACGTCTCTTTCCACACCTTGTGGTATGGCCGGCATCCGATCGTCTCGCAATCGGGTGGCCGGGACCTGCGGTACAGCGTCCGTATTTTGGACATATACCCAACGTCCTGCTGCCGACTGGTCCAGGGGTTCTTATTCCCGCTCATACCATGAAGGTGGTGCCGCGCCTGCGGGAGAGGAAATACACGTTTCCTTCTTTCATCCCGCTCTTCCCAGTGTCTCTCGACTCAGCTGACTCAACGGGCGTGCCCGGAGCTGTTGCTGGTCGTACTGGTGCACGCTCACTCCTTCCCGGTAACTGTAGGTTCGGAAACGTTTTCACGCACAGGCACTTGGAGCGTATCAACTGTAAACACACGGCGCCGCCATTACGCGTACACTAACACATAATAATAGAGCAGGTATGAAAGCGTGCGCCAGGAATTCGCTCGACGCTCGCTTGATTACACACGATTACAACAGAAATACTCAACCTTACGACTCCATCTTTGCTCCTAATTGAAGTACAGTGTTCATTGGTTGTAGAAATATCATGTCTCACTTCGCAGCAGTGCTGTGTCACGCAAAATCATGAATTAAATCATGAAATTCTCGCGATCTCTAGC
>NW_014578408.1:28217-33193 GCF_000485595.1 Priapulus caudatus
TATAATATAAATTAATATATATAATATAAATGTAACATACATATATATATATATTATACTTATTGTTCTTAAGAATCTCCTTCGCAAATTAAGGCCAGTATCCCGTATCTGGCTGACGTTAAAAGCTATTTTGCTCATTTCTATATATTAAGTTCCATGTTTATATATATACTATATATAATCAAGGGGTATATAAAGTAAGAGATATAATGATTATATCTTCATTATGGACTCTCGATGTATACTTGTTCAAAAGAGCGTTCTTAAACTAAGCTTTTCTCAATCCGAGCATAACCGGTATTCTCTAAATGCCGCGAATACTCACAAACCGAAGTGAATTTAGGAAGGGCCCGTGGGAGCATTAAACCCTGAGGGCTTTATAACTAAGGCGAAAATACGCCTTGCGTGAAATTCTAGGTAGACTCCCCCTGTGACACCCGCCCAGGATGATTGTCGCATTCTGACTAAGTTTAGTAAGTACTAATTAATACTATTTAGTAGGTTAATTTGTATTCATTCGTACATCTAAATACCCTGCTTGTGCCCAAAAAACCTAGAGAGGTGATGTCCTCCTGTTACTAGGCAATACCCAATTTCTGTGCTCATCGTTAGAGTGAAATTATCTAAGTAGGAGTCAAAATTTTAAAAGTAAAAGCAAAAATGCAATGAAAACTAGTATGCAGAATAGGTTATGCGTACCTAACAGCTGCTCCAACTATCAGGACTACACTCCGATGTAACTGTCTTGAAGAACGTGGCAGAGGTAACGAACGTAGGTCCAGTCATATGGTATCTATAGCAACGCCCCGCACTGGCGGTTTCACGGGGCTCACATGGGAGGCGGAAAGCAACGTTTGTGGGTTACCCAAGATGCAGTGCGACCGCCTTCCGCATGTAGCTCCTAAATTGCTTACCGATACGCGCAAGCAACGCTAGAGATCGCGAGAACTTTGCACTTGATTTATTCGTAGATTTTTGCGTGACACGCCGCAGCTCTTGCTGCGAAGTGAGACATTTTATTTTATTATAACACATATAATTACTATATATATTAAATACATATATATATATATATATAATATGTATGTATATATATGTGTGTGAGTGTGTGTGTGTGTGTGTGTGTGTGTGTGTGTGTGTGTGTGTGTGTGTGTGTGTGTGTGCGTGCGTGCGTGCGTGCGTGCGTGTGTGTGTGTGTGTAAACACGACATACATCAGAAATTACAAAGCAGTTTACCATCATACAATATTTGAAAATATATATATATATATATATGTATATATATTATATATATATATATTTATGGACTCGTAATATATGTTTCTAAATATATATATGTTAGTTCCAAACTCAATTCGCAAATTTAACGTGTGTGTGTAAACATGACATATTAGAAATTACAAAACTGTTTACCATCATACAATATTTTAAAGAACGAACTCTGCGAATTGATATTAGAACTAACATATATATATATTTAGAAACATATATCACGAGTCTATAATTGCGATAATAATCTATGTTATGGACTATGGCTTTATAAACACAACATAATATTAGAAATTAGGAAATGGTTTAGGCTCATCGAGATACGTTATCTGAATTAACGTTGCGAATCGAGATTAGTCATTTTAAACTGATGTTTGTGGTAGAATATTTGCTGTAGGAATAAGTTTGTTAATAATTTTTCAGGTACAGGAAAAACGTTCCTGGTTAAACAAATAGCAGAAAACTTGAGAAGCTTGGGAAAAACAGTTGCCGTATTAAGCACAACAGGTATTAACTACTACTAGGCTATTGCGAAGTGATTAATAACATGAAGTTTTGCCCAATATAAAGATTTCATAACCCGTAAAAATAGAAACATTGAGCCATTTAAATGTCTGGGATGCAAAAAGAAGATGTTGCTGCCAAGTTGTATTGAAATCTAATAGCAAATCATTAACGTGTGAAATAACGTTTATTTGCAAAATGAAATGATATAACTATGTTAGTTTTTAAATTAAACATAATTTTTCTGATATGTATTTTGCTAACTTTTAGGCGTGTCAGCTAATGCACTGCTGGAGCAGGGAGGATTGACGATCCATCGATGGGCTGGGATGGGAGATGGCCGGTACAGTGCCGAACACCTGGCTCAGCTAATCACCACTGACCATGCCTATACTGAA
Organism: Priapulus caudatus; assembly: GCF_000485595.1. Taxonomy (NCBI): domain Eukaryota; kingdom Metazoa; phylum Priapulida; class Priapulimorpha; order Priapulimorphida; family Priapulidae; genus Priapulus; species Priapulus caudatus. The sequence continues at coordinate 30,390 of NW_014578408.1, forward strand.
GTCCGACACAACATCATGTCAGTTAATACCATTCTAATTGACGAAGTTTCGATGCTTAGTCTCAAAACTCCGGAGACACTAGAAATACTTTGCAGAAAGCTTAGGTCATCAAACCTCTTCTTTGGTGGCCTACAAATCATACTGGCTGGAGATTTTTACCAGCTACCTCCAGTTCCCAATCCAGACTATGGTGACTACGGTCAATTCTGTTTCCTGTCTGACGCCTTCATCTGCATCCAACACCAGCTGCAGCTTGTCCAGGTACTTCGCCAGCAAGATGATGCCTTAATCACCTGCATCAACGAGCTAGCTAGGGGTGAATATCTATCCCCAGGCTCTTGCTCTCTTCTGGCTGAGGTAGCTCGCCCTTTGAAGGCGTCAGGGCAGCTTGTTCTGTTTGCAAGAAATTTCGATGCTGAGCTATTCAACGCAGAACAGCTCAGCCAGCTGCCAGGAAAGCAAACCATGTACACGGCAACTGACACTGGTAATAGTCTGGGCTTGAAAAGAAGGGCTAGAGCGCCAAAGTATGTTGCCCTGAAAGTCGGCGCACCTGTTGTTCTGACCGCAAACCTGTCAGAACAACACTTCAATGGCTTGTTAGGAACCGTTTCAGAAATCACGCCTGATGGCCCACTCATCAATTTTTCCTTCAAAAGTCATCAACAGGAATTACTAATTAGACCTCACCTCGCTTCAATTTATTCACCGGCGAATCAGAAGGTCATTGCAACACGGAAGCAGCTACCCTTACTGCTTGCGTTTGCAATGACCATCCACAAGTCTCAAGGCATGACACTGTCATCAGTTGAGGTTCATTGCCAACACGTCATTGCAGCTGGCCAACTCGGAGTTGCTGTTGGGAGAGTAACAAGCAGGGCAGGACTTCGAGTGGTCGGCTTCAATAGTCACTGCGTGACTCCACATCCCTTGCAAGTAACAGAGTTTTACGAACAGCTCAGGAACAGCGACGCACAAGCTGACCTCAGTTGCTGCAAGAAACCACACGCAGTGACGTCAGATGTGTTGGCACCTACAGCAGATGACAGTGGTGGCTCGTCATTTTCCGAAAGCGAACTGCTCCAGATCGATGAAATGCTGGCCACCATTCCTGATGTGCCGGTTCAGCAGGCAGCTGATGGACAGACTGTGATGGAGAGTGGATGCCTCGCCGAAAGCATTCGAGAGGTACTCCCTGACCAGAGTCCTGTGTCAGTCGCCGACTTGCTAGCCGAGCTGCGGCCAACAGATCCGGTGACTCCTATTCAGCAGCAGTTGATTGCCATTGGTGATACTCTACTTCATTCTGGGAAAGAGAGGATGCAAAATTTCATTAATCAAACCTGGAATGGTATTTGTAATAGCTTCGTGCAGCATCTATCGCAACTCAAGCCAGAAACACCAATCAAATGCAAAGATCTTACCAGCTTCCACACCAGCAGACACACCTTCCTGGGTTCTGTCGCATACAGGCAAAGCTGTGCATCACTGATGGCATGTACCCTGGCACAGCTAGATGCCAGCCAAACGCAGTTCAGCTGCAGAGCCGTCGACATCATTGTTCGCGTAGTCTTAGAAACAGCATCTTCTCATGCTGTAAAGAAGCAGCAAGCTGAACTTGACAGTATTCCACTGGATGAACTACAGCTAAGCGCAGAGGGAATGGGAAAGATACGGTATGTGGCTGGTCGATGTGTAGCCAAACTAACATCTAAACATCGCAACAGTTGGCGACGCCTCATGTATGCGGAAGGGTTAGGGTAAGGAACAGAAAAAGCTCTGTAAGAGTACAGTTGAAACACTAAAATACCTGGACTGTCTCACTGCATCCCATGCAGATCTTCACAAAACAAGTGAGATGCCAGAAACACTGGAAGAAACTGCTCGGAAGCAGAATATAAGACAGTCACTGTACAACATCAGTGACAACGCCTTTCGGTTTTTCTTGCTACTAGAGAAACATCGTGTGCATCTAGAAACCAAAGGCCGGTTTGATGTCGAGCAACAGGATGTCATTTCTGTTGTTGAAGCGCAACTTCTCGACACAGCAGAGTTGAAGGAGGCATGGAGGGCATTATTTCTTTCCACGGATGTTACGGAAAGTGATACTCTTGATACTCTGTTTCGGAAGATCGTCCATTCATTTGTCCTGGTTGCAAGCAACTACTTCCGAAAAGAACTCATCAGGTCCTACGGTCAAACGAAAACGGAGTCCCACAGGCGGCAAATTCAAATGAGACACAAGAAAGAGAAAGACCTAACTGCTAAACTGTCTTCGGCCACAATTGCAGCAGACACATCAGAAAGGAAACAACTGACACATCTTCAACTCCAGAGCATTTTAAGATCCAACCCCAACTTCTTCGCTGCTAGCACATACTCAAAGGAAGAGCTTAAAACCTTTTTCAAGGCCTACACTCTACCATGGCAAACACGGAGATTGAAAACACAACTTGCGGAGGACCTCTGCGCAAGAATACTTGCAGTAGACAGCATGTCAGAACCGAATGCGTTTGGAGCATCTTCACCCATTAGCTCGACCGCAGATGTCATGCTAGCGACTTGTGATGAGCCACAGCCTGGTCCCTCTGGCCTTCAACACCATATAATTACCCCAACAATAGAACCTCAACCAAGTACAAGGAAAAGGGCAACTGCTGCTGGAAAAGGGAAAGGAAAAGGAAAGCACTCCAGGTCAGAAAAAAAGATCGCACAAGAACCGGCTTACATCTGCCCAACGTGCAGCAAGGATGTGGGGGACTCCCCATGTGTTGGTTGTGATATATGTGGAGCTTGGTTACACA
>NW_014578408.1:33726-35273 GCF_000485595.1 Priapulus caudatus
TCTGTCGAACAAGATCTTCAAAGCCCAGAATGGTTGACTTCATGTCGAAGCGTGTCTCCTGTGACATCAACTTTCTTCGCTTCACGATGGCAGTGTCCTGTAGATCGCTCATCACGGCATCCTCCCACGATGTGAACCATTGCAGTGCTCTCGCATTGCAATGGAGCCGATCGTCTTCTACTGATGTTATAGGACGATTGTCGGTGTGAAGTTCGCAATCAGAACACTGGTTGCCTCCAGCAGCTGTATCGCACCGTTGAGCCAATCTCCGTTTCGACCTTCAGCTTTCTGGTAAGCCTAGTGAAAAGTTGTGGTATTATTATGACATATGTTTAAACAATAAAATGGCATGCACATGTGCGGGGCATGAAATTCCAAGTTTTTCTGTACAGGCTCAATGCCCATAGCGCTGGTAGCAGCATTTTCTTACCAGCAACCACCATAATTTACTAGCAATCATTAATTAAAATGTTTCTTAAAAATATGAATGACTGTTTCTCTGACCCTTGTTTGTCTGAAAACGGTTTTATTATGGAGCATCACGTAACAGCTGTTGAACAGGCAATAGGTACAATGCAAATCGTAAATGATGTTCACTATATTACAAAATTTTAACCATGCTTAAAATCAATTTGTTTTTACTTTTAACAGATGAAGCATTTCCTTGTCAAGGACGTCTTCTGCCAGTTTATTTCGCATCTTCTGACCATTGTTTGGCCAGATGTGCTCATCCGTCAGGACATGGTGTATCCTTGAGACCTCACTTGGGTTTGCTTCCCGGTCCCACTGATAGGCTTTCACCCACATTTCCCAGGTAATAAATCCTGCCTGATGCAACAGTAGTCTGGTGCTATATCTTCCAAATCCACTTTTGATAATATTATTTCTGATTTTCTTGAAGAGGTGCTAAAGTGTAAAAACATATAATGTTTTGCGGCTATTAAATTCTGACCCTAGAAAATAACATCTGGTACATGAACTGATTTCTCTGTGGGAAAGTTTTTTATCTGAAATGATCTGTGATATGGATATGTATGTTTCAGTATTATACCTTCGGATCCATCATCATGATGAGTGGCAGATGTGGCGAGTAGGCATTGTGTGTGGCGAGGGAAGCTGACACTGCAGCAGAATCGGAGCCATTGAAGTGCATTTTCAGAAACGACCTGTTATGGACGGCACCATCGAAGCAAGCGTAGTTTACCTGCAAAGGTAAATTTTTTTAATAATTGCTAGATGTTAGGGTTCACATTGTAAGATTTCACTCACTGATTTGCTGCCATTGTATGAAAGTAAGTATAGACGATCATTCCTGCCAAGTGTGGTATCCCTTAGTTATACCGTGTACACCATTGAGCAGATCTAGCCATCCGTGTTCATTACATTTAAAACTTATTATGCGTTCCCTTTTGACCCATACTGTGATCTACTGCTGTCAAAAATATGTTTGCTGGCTAACAGTCTTTCCATGAATAATATTTTGTATGTAATGCAAAACATTTACTCACAATGAACCCCCATTCAATCAGTCCACCAGCCTAAAAATT
>NW_014578408.1:36286-39968 GCF_000485595.1 Priapulus caudatus
AGCGGTAGTAGCAGCAGTAGTAGCAGCAGCGGCAGTAGCAGCAGTAGTAGCAACAGCGGCAGGAGCAGTAGTAGCAGCAACAGCAGCAGTAGTAGCGGCAGCAGCAGCACCACCACCACAACCACAACCACCACCAGCAGCAGCAGCAGCAGTAGCAGCACCACCACCACCAGCAGCAGCAGCAGCAACAGCAGCAGCACCACCAGCAGCAGCACCAGCAGCAGCACCACAACCACCACCACCACCACCACCACTACCACCAGCAGCAGCAGCAGCAGCAGCAGCAGCAGCAGCAGCAACAGATGAAGAAGCGTAAAGACAGCTCGGGTTTTAAACCGGCAGCAATTCACTTCGCTGAAGCCAGATTTCATCTTTTTCCAGCATCCCATTTGAAAAGCGAATCAATTCAGACCACGCTGACGTCAACGATTGCGTCATCGGGCACCGCAAGGTCACTCACTGATCTATATATTATATACTAGCAGGACACCCGGCGTTGCCCGGGAAATAAAGCGCTCAGTTGGTGACCACTTGGTTGAAAGAAATATACCCAAAAATATATCTATCTGTCTATTTATCTATCTATCTATGTATCATTCAGCACCAAAATTTACCCCGCCTGAACGTCTTTGACATTTCTAGAGTGCTCCGCATTGATTTGCATCGAGAACAGACAAACAGACACACATTCACAAATATGTATTAGATAGTAACTATGTGACATTCGGTTGTTACACACACATATATATATATATCAGCGAGCGAAGGCATAATATGCGATAAATCGAATGTTATATGTGATAAATCGAATGTTATATGTGATAAATCGAATGTTATATGCGATAAAATCAACCATAAAACAAAAATCGAATTATGACACAAACAACATGCCATGAATCATTCGATTCACGCATCGAATCATTCGATGCATCATTCGATGCGTGAATCAAATGATTCACGCATCGAATGATTCGATGCGTGAATCGAATGATTCGATGCCGATGCATCATTCGATGCGTGAATCGAATGATTCGATGCATCATTCGATGCGTGAATCGAATGATTCGATGCATCATTCGATTCACGGATCGAATCATTCGATTCACTGTATTCTGTTTCATAATTCGATTCAAATTCATTCGATGCGTGAATCGAATGATTCCACCATAAATTACTACTCAAAATAATTGTCTAATAAAATACGTTAAATCCGTAAAGTAAATTAAGTCAAAGCAAGGTACAGAGGTATGAGCACCTGGTTGTAGGCCTGTAGTTGACACTCCCAATGGCAATCCTTTGCACATTTCTGCATTATCGACCATGCGGAGTAGCTTGTCGACATCATGAACACGAAACATGCCATCCCCAGGTGACAGCAGACTCGTTTGGCCACTAGTCAGCACACAGACGACTCCAAAACTTAAATTCCAGTGACCATTTTTATACACTTCTAATTCCTTAACAACTCTCTGCTGGTTGATAATACCAATAGAAGACATAATTTTGATACTGCTGTCATTTTTCGCAAGTACTTGCCACCAAGGTTTCATTCGCAATGCAATGTCATGCAGGCTAATCGAGTCTTCTGGTTGCTGGTGCCGGTATGAGACGCCACGATATATTCTTACATGATTTTTACCCTTTCTTTTTACAGCAGAAGTAATGCCAGGAAATATTAATTTTACATGTTTTCCAAAAAGAACCTTTGATACGGTTTGGTTAGAGCAAGACTTCATAAAGCATGTGAAAACATCGTGTGCTGTTAGATAACCTTCTTCATCATTAACCAGCTCTCTTTTAAGCCTTGTGGAATAAAAAGAAAATTATATGTAAGTAAATTGAATAAGAGTACATCGAATTTATAGTATAGTGCATAACAATCCAAAAGTATCGGTGGTTTGCATAGCTCTAGTACGATAGCCCGCTTACATTAACTGCCGCTGGCCAGTGGCAGAGGCCAAGTGCCAAGGGCCAGTGGCAGTTAATGTAAGCGGGATATAGTACTAGAGCTATGGTTTGCATAATAAAAGTAAACGAAAAGACTTAGCAGGTACACTTCTACTACTACTAGCTAANCAAACACATACATGCACCCATACAAATGTCTGTGCCAGCCTGCGTGCGTACGTACGTGCGTCGGTGTGTGACTACGTGCGTTCATACATGTATATTTGTGTGCTTCGTAGTACTGCAGCTAGCTATGTGCTTATTATTATGTATGTATCATTTGGAATAGTGATAGGAAATAGTACGCGCATTCTGCGCCCAGTTACCTCTTTCAAATCATACGCTGTTTAAGAATCGCCATTCGCTGCATTTCCCCGGAGCTCCGCCCACTTTAAAAATACTGTTAGCATTGTGGCAGTGGTATCCTGAGTGTACGATGAGTTAGTATTTTGATTTTCGATTTTCGATGACAGCAGTAAGGCGAAAGCTCAGCATTTCAATACAGCTTACTTCATTAGCATTATATATAGTATGTAATCATTTCCTGAGAGCTTCTTTTTCTATATATAAACAATTAACACATTATCTGCCGTCTCTATCATCTATGTGTCCTTGCCTTATATCATATGCACCCCTAGTCTGCAAATGCAGATGTTATAACTCCGCTTTGCTAATGTGAGGGTGCGGATTTATCATGACCCCCATTACGGGGGTCTGTGTCGGCTCCGACTAATGCACCCCTACCACTATAATCTCCCACTGCCATTGTCATTGTCAGTATCAGGAACTAGGTAAGGTAAATTGCTTGCTATATAAGCAGGGGTTGTCTAGTATAGGGGTATTACAAGTAACCCTAGCAATACCGTTTCTTGGAACATGGAACATGCAACATTTATATAAATCGAATAGCTATAATAAATATAAGGAGGGACAACGAATAGAAAACGCGACAGGACAAAAACCAGGTTATTGAAACCACAGTTAGATTATGTACGGAAAATACTGGTGACTAAAAACACTAACATCTAGAGAATTAGAGGCGGCATTAATAATCTCCTTTTCTCTAGATAAACCCCGCACTTCGTAGAATCGAGTTCCTTGTGAAATAGAAGAGAGGGTAGCAAGATAGACGATACAAGATACAAGGGTGATACAATTGAATTGTATGCAGACCTACGAATACTTCTATTACTTACTATTAGTATTACTAGATAGGAACGCATCCATTTTGTGAATCAGTCTTTATTCAATGATGGTACTTGATACAGATTACAAATGATGGGACTCAATCTGAAACAATGGACAAGAGAGTTACACTGTGGTGTATTATTGTCTATCTCCCCCAAGTCTTTGGGATGTTCGTATTTAGAGAGAGGTGCCAATGACTGACTGATTAAAAGTAACACATGAAACGAAAGCATAAATCTTCAGAGTGATGTCTTTACATACTTATGGTGAATAACTCAATGATTGATTAGGAGCACTTGTCCATACGAAATTAACGTTAAGAATTAACAAGTAAAGTTTATGATGTGTTAAGTATGTAAATCCATCACTCTGAAGATTTATGCTTTCGTTTCATGTGTTACTTTTAATCAGTCAGTCATTGGCACCTCTCTCTAAATACGAACATCCCAAAGACTTGGGGGAGATAGACAATAATACACCACAGTGTAACTCTCTTGTCCATTGTTTCAGATTGAGTCCCATCATTTGTAATCTGTATCAAGTACCA
>NW_014578408.1:41022-42578 GCF_000485595.1 Priapulus caudatus
GTGGGTGTTGGCGGTGCGCTAGGCTGTGAAGGTGCCATTCGGTTGCAATGGGTGCAGCTATTTCTGACGGTAGTAATGGCCGGAGTAATTCCAGGCCAGAACACGGATATTTCTGCTCTTGCAATCATCGATGACGTGCTCTGGTGTGCGGCATGAAGGGCCGTCAAACAGTCATGTCTGAGTGACGGTGGGATCACGACTCTGTCCTTGTAGATTATGACGCCATCTACTGTGTAAAGATGATCCCGGAACTGATGATATTCCTGCAGTGGCGTGGGCAACTCATGGCGGAACTCTGGCATGCCTGTTTCGATCAAGTCGACCAGCTTGTTCGTATTAACGTCACTACATGTGGCTGTGCGGACCTTGTCCCACGTGATAGTTTGTAGCGAGATCAGTGATGAAGTCGCGGCAAGGTGGACGATGTCTTCCATCTTGTCCTGGTGGTCGTCTCTGCAGCGAATACCGGAGATGAAGTTGTGGTATACATCCCGCTGTGTGTACAGATCTGGTGGGGTGGAACGTGCCTGATGGCGGCGATGTCATCTTCGAGTTGCATTTTGGCAGGGTCACCAGTCGGGTGGCGGGAGACAGTGTCTGCGGCTCGATGCTTCACGCCAGGTACATGGGTCATGCGAAATCTATATCTGAGCGTCTTTTCCTTCAGGTTTCTGAGACGTGCGTTTGATATGTCATCGAGTGATCTGTCGCCAAATAACTTGAGAAGTGGCTTGTGGTCCACCGCAATTATGAGATCCTTGCATCCAAGCACGAAGTACCGAGCCTTGTCCAATGCGTCGGCAAGGGCAAGGGCTTCGCCTTCTACTGGAGCATAGCGTGATTCGGCGGGGTGGGTGAAGCGACTGCCTACCAGTGTTATTCTCCATCCAGTAGGACAACAAAACAATTCTGTCTTAGCGCAGGTGCAGTGCTTCTGGAAAAGCCAGAATCCGATTCCGACTTTAGACCAGTCTGTGGCAAGGCAGGTTGGCTTTGATTTGTCGAAGATTCGTACGCCCTCTTCTATCTCGCTCACTATCGCCAGCTTTGATTCTTCAAGTAATTCTGTCAGGTGAGCATCCCAGTGGAATGCTTTTCCAGGCTTGAGGAACTCGCGGAATGGAAGCATCCGTTCTGTCATGCTGAAGGCGTATGACACCTGGTTGACGAGTCCGAACCAAGAGCGGAGCGGATGCAGGAATTGCTTGCAAGGCCTCACGCTGTCTGGTGTAATCTCGAACCCGGCAAATGTAACGGTGGCCTGGCCGAATACAAATTTCTCAGGGTTGAGGGTTATCCCGTTCCTGCCGCAGATATCTAACCAGTTACATGCCTGGTAGAAACTTTCCTCCAGGTTGTCGGCCCAGAGTAGTGTGTCGTCGATACATTTGGTTTTGTTGGGGACATCCGAGACAATCTCGTCAAATCTTCTGGAGTAGCCGTCGCCTGATGCAATGTAGCCCTGTGCGATAACGGTATCTTCCCCAAGGTGTGATGAAGGTGGTAAGGTGCTTATCTTCTTTTCGGAGTGGTACACTGTGATAGCCGTTTCACGC
>NW_014578408.1:45382-56082 GCF_000485595.1 Priapulus caudatus
GCGGACCGTGGCCTGGTTATTTCGAAGGGTGACCGATGACACTCCGGACGCGGGGTAGCGGGTTCCGTGGGTACCGATGGTGGTTGGTGATGACTCTGAGGTGCCACCTGCTCCATGTTCACTGGCTCATGGAGGTTCCCATGGCTTTGACCTGGCCATCTAGATGCATGCTTGCTGATGTCATCAATGATACTGGTACGTGGCAGGTGCGGGTGTACCGGTGTATACATCCGCAGGAACTTCCTATTGCGGACTGTAACTCGTCCTGACCCGTCGACACGGACCACGTACTGGTCATGTTGGCGGACCTCTATCACCTGTCCAGTTTTATCCCATCTCAGTGGGCTAGGGCCAGTTTGGTTCTGGATCCTGACGTGGTTGCCAACTACAAGGGGTGGGAGTCGCTTTGTGTGTTCCATCCAACGTTCAGCAGCCCTCATATGTCGGTTTCTCAATGCTTCCTCCCTCGCCGCCAATGTCTCTTTCCATGTGCTATGTGGCAGGTAACGACCCGGGAGGACAGGGATGAAGTCCTTGATAGCTCTGCCAAAAACGCACATCGCAGGGGAGAGTTTGGTGTCTTTGTCAGGGCAATTTCGGTACTGCAGCATTGCACGTTGGAAGTTGTCTGTGTCAAGTTCACCGTATGGTCCTGTGTTGTCAGTTATAAGTCGTTTGACAGTTTTCACTCCGACTTCTGCACGACAGTTGCTGTGGGGGAAGGCAACAGACGATAAGCGGTGATGAACACCCCAGTTCTTCATGAACTCGCGGGTTGCGGCAGCAGTAAATTCAGGGCCACCGTCAGATGCGAGTTCGTCGGGTATGCCATAGGTGACGAATGCTCTGCGGAGGCTGTCAACTAGCCCAGTGGAACCACATGAGGCCTTTTCAACGATAGGCCAGTTGGAGTATCTGTCCACGATTGCCAGGTAGTTGGTGCCTTTGTAGTGGAAATAATCAGCACACACACATTGGAATGGGTATACCGGCGGTGTTGTGGGTGTCGGCGGTGCGCTAGGCTGTGAAGGTGCCATTCGGTTGCAATGGGTGCAGCTACTTCTGACGGCAGCGATGGCGGGAGTAATTCCAGGCCAGAACACGGATATTTCTGCTCTTGCAATCATCGATGACGTGCTCTGGTGTGCGGCATGAAGGGCCGTCAAACAGTCATGTCTGAGTGACGGTGGGATCACGACTCTGTCCTTGTAGATTATGACGCCATCTACTGTGTAAAGATGATCCCGGAACTGATGATATTCCTGCAGTGGCGTGGGCAACTCATGGCGGAACTCTGGCATGCCTGTTTCGATCAAGTCGACCAGCTTGTTCGTATTAACGTCACTACATGTGGCTGTGCGGACCTTGTCCCACGTGATAGTTTGTAGCGAGATCAGTGATGAAGTCGAATATTGACTATCGAGGTGTCGGTGGTGTGTGACAATACATGCTAGCGCCCTGACATTATCCCCATCGTTTCCCTGGTTTCTTTTGCGCGTGACAGCGGCGCGGCGTGATCATACAAAAACGAGTATGCACAACTACACGTTGACAATCGGTGACCCCGACGTGATCACGCCAGTAAGCCGTACGCTATACCCGCGAAGATACCGGCTTTATTGAGCGTCATATCCGCCATGTATAGCCTATCATAAAGAAGACATTGGAATGTGTAGAAGATTTGCAAATGGCATTTCTAAATTTACGCGCCATACCTGTAGATACAGATTTCACCAGAAGAGCTGATGTTTGGCCGTCCACTCATCACACTGTTACCGAGCCACGGTGAGCCCGGACCAAGCAGTGAGAGGGAGCAGCTGCAGAATCGGAATGAGAAAATGCGGCAGCAGACTCCAGACGCGTCTAACCTACCACCGCTTCACGAGGGGCCGAGAGTGCGGGTCATAGACAAATGCAACAAAACTTGGTGTCCCGGGGAAGTGGTCACACGACACGAGCAGCCGCGAAGTTACGTCGTAGAGACTCCAAATGGAACACGCCTACGACGAAACCGCAGCCATCTGCGTGAGCTAACTACCGGACGGATGGTCAAGCTGTGCGATGAGAAGTCTAACCAGGCTTCCTGTGAAGCAGCTAATATGTCTCCAGCTAATGCTTAAAGTGACACCTTGTCACAGGATTCCAGTAGCGGGACAGATATCGTACCCAGAAAAATGCCTCCAGTCTAGGCAAGACCCGTCACGGCCGCGTAGTAAAGTTGCCAGCAAGATTCCTAGAGTGAACGTACGTTAGTTGGCAACGTAGAAAGTTATTACTCAAGGCTAAAGAGATTAGTTAGCGCCATGCTGGGGAAGAATGACTCCTCCCCCCAGGACAAAAGGGCAGTCTACCCCTGAGAATGAATTTATTATTTACCATTTATTATGAATTATGTTATTGATAAATAGAGACTGGGAAAACAGCGAATCATGAAACAATACGGTGGAGAAAATCATTATAAAAGGCAGCACAGTCAGATGGAGAAAGCGGATGGTAAATAGAAGCACACTAGAACTATATAAAGGGAAAACATTTCCTAAACAAGAAACCTTTTACAATAATAATAAAATCGGCAGTAAGCTGCTGTACCAATGTAGAGCGGGATACCTCCCGGTAAATAAAATAACCAAGAGATGGTTAGGGGAAGAAAATTGCACTGTGTGCAATAAGGGAGAACCAGAAGACCTAAATCATTTCCTGTTAGTTTGCCCGGCATAAAAACACATAAAGAAGATCATGTGGGACAGGCTCCAAGAAGTGGGGGTCACCCCTGCACAGCTGGAAGAAAGGCAGGTGATGCTCACCATCTTGGGGCTAAAGGAACATAGATGTTATGAGGATTGGGTAGAGCAGGTTAAACATTACTTAGAATCAGCCTGGAAGCTCCGGAACAAAATCTCCCGGTAAAGTGAAATCACCGGTGGGAAACTATCGAAAATAAAAACGCAGTGGCTACGGGTACGGCAGCCGTATCTCTAATTTACGAGGCTGGAAGTACGCCAGTCCATTAGCTTTCATACTTAACGAGACAAAGATGGCGGTGGGTGACGGCAGATTTTGAAATAACGCCTTGGGAAATAAATTCACGATTTGAGAGTTTTGATGAGCTAGAAGCCCTAACCCTAACCCTAACCCTAACCCTCAAACAAACGCCAAAAAGGGGCTTCAACGAACGACGGCTGCCGTACCCGTAGCCACTGCGAAATAAAAAGGGAAACACCGATCTAAATTAAGGTTCCCGTTCATACATACATACATACATACATACATACATACATACACACATCACACACATACACACAACACACACAATGAACCACACACACACTACCACACACACACACACACACACACTCACAAACTCACACTACCACTCACCACTCCCACACACACAACATCACAACACCCACACACACACAACACACACACCACACACACACACACACAACGCACACATGCACACATGCACACATGCACACATGCACACATGCACACATGCACACATGCACACATGCACACATGCACACATGCACACATGCACACATGCACACATGCACACATGCACACATGCACACATGCACACATGCACACATGCACACATGCACACATACACACATACACACATACACACATACATACACACATACCTTACTGTGGAGATTTCGGGGGTGTGTAACTCACATGAGCAGTAGACTAAATCAGGATGGATAGATTGAACTCGCAGTATAGATAGAATAATCATATATAGACTAAGGACAGGATAAAATAGAGACCGCACATAAATATATCAACACCTGGGCGCAGCCATCTTGGATCATGCATACGGATGGGGTCTAGGAAAAACAAGGAATGTATACGCGAAAAGCGATAACGCAATATGTAGGGTATAATAACCAACGCGGTTATGTACTATTGATCAGCATAATATACGAGGAGATTTGAATAGAATGGATAGTCTAAGTTGTCGAAGAGAGGAATATTTACTTAGAAACGAGTTGCGTCAGATGGTGCAATAATCGTACCAGCCACGGAATCTGCGTGGGGGGTAGTGTTTTGACGACGTGTAATAAACAACGGCACGTAGGAGGGCTCATAGAAATTGAATAGAATACAATTTCATTCGTAGAACATTATCACTTAGTAATTAACATCAATTATTCAAATATGACCACTTCTTACAAGTCGTCTGTGAAAACGGGAGGTTTGCTACACAGTATAGTGTGTACACTGTGTGTGTATATAGTGTGTTAGCTCCAAGAAACGGTATTGCTAGGGTTAGAATACCCCTATAGATACAATAATGTAATCCAAACACAGGATAGGATGCTGTCCTGTGTTTGGGTTACATTATTGTATCTAGAATACCCCTAGCAATGTATATTGACGTTAGTCACACAGCCTGGTCGGGTTAATAGTGTGCATAATACATGGTTATGCAGCAAACAACCCGGCACCGAACCCCCTTCCGCGCCCGCCTGTACTGTCTGTACTGGGCGCATTTTATACAGCTGTTAATCCCCCCCCCGCTAAGGTATACCAGCTGATATAAATTTGTAACAGTGCACGGTAGTAAATTGCCACAAATGTCCTGGGTTGTAGAGGTACACTACTGCCCAGCCAACATTTAAGCAACCACCCACACTGCTACGATTAATGAAAACATGACTCGCTCATACAAAGAGCAAAACTACACAACTCCAGTCAAGGTAAATATAGTATACGGAAGGATGACATAAGTGACCACGTTTTAGTTTAATACTTTAATTCAAGGACCATTTATGTTTAATACCGCAAGCTAAAGCTATAGAAACATCGAATCATTTAGCGAGTTAACAAATTCTTTACCTCGATCACTTATAATTTTTTGTGGTGGACCAAACTGGAAGAATATTCTGCACAGACACTGAAATGTACTCGATGTTGTTTTGTCTTTAATAGGTGAAGCGAACCAAGGATGAACTAATGCAATTTACAGTTGAAGAATTTACAGAAAAATTTCGCGAATTGCGGTTATCCGTTTCAGGTATGCCATAATTATATTGTACCATTTTTAACATCAACAATATGTGTAGAACACGTAATTATTCGTATAGTTGCTGTTGAAATCGCACTCTTGTTGTTGTCACACTTTCTTGTAATTTCGCCGGCTACCTTTATGACAAATTATGTGTTCACGGAACATTGAATGTTTGTGTAGTTCTTGTATTCGCGCACATTTATTTTAGTATATGAAATTATCATTCACGAGTTGAACTGCCCACGTAAATTATAGTGATTGGTTCCGTCAACGAAAGTAAATTACCGTGAAGTATGAGATTTGTTTCGAATAGAGTAAATAATACATTATTAATTACAAAATTGAGAAAAAAATTGGTTCAATCTTTGAAACGTTTTTACTACGTTTATATCAGAACGTAATCCAAATCGCAGTGTGTGGATACATTTGATTGACATAGTAATTTCTCTTCTAGAGAAGGAAGGGTTGAAGGCAGATTTGGTCACTAGATTATATGATTGCTTGCAAGAAGAGGTGAGTTATGAGAACAGACCACTATTAAATCTTCCATAGGATCTTATACTTAAAAATTGAATTTTAGGAGCTGAAAATAGTATTTTGACCGTTTTCATCTGAGTGGCAATATTAAAGCTAGGTAGCCAAGTACTTCAGCTGTGCACCATGCGAATTATGACATAATAAAATATCGCGAATGTACTAACCGACACCACATTTTTGCCTGAAAACAATCGCACAGTCGAATAGGGGCGATACATTGAAAGAATTCGTTTTAAATTACCAGTAACAATCCACCCATCTCCATGTGCATGTCATTTACACACACGATAGCCAGCTTAAATAATGCAACCACAAAACATCACGCCAGCTTTAGTGCACGAGCTGCGGGCACTCCGATTGGTCGGCCGATGACCTGTCACATCCTTTAACCTAACAGGGTAATGAACCGGTAGTGATTTAATAGTGATCACGTACGTCTGTACAGAAACTTTTTTTCTCGGAATCTGTCAAACGCAATAAAATACGTTCCGACAAACATCGCTGCACACCGGTGCAAAATGTTGGCTTAATTCGCTGTTCGGTTTTTGAGTTTTATTAGCTTATCTGACATAGTCAGATGCAGCTTGTAAAATCGCGTGCGTCCGTCCGTCCGTGCGTCAACAGTTGGGCACAAATCTTAACCACTTGACGTACGGTCACGATATTCGGGAGGTCGGGGGGATCGTCAAAACGAGTTGGGATGTCGAAGCTGGGGGTCAAAGGTCAAAGGTCAATAGGTGTAAATGAAGGGGGAACATTCCCTCCTTAACTTAAGGTATAGGGAGGAAATGCAGAATTGCGGCACAAATCTAAACGACTCGACCTATGCTCGTGATAGTCGGTGTACAGCATCATGGTAGGAAAAGCCATCACTGTGCTGAAATTGGAGGTCAATGGGGCACAGGGCAAATTTTAGACATTTTCTGAGGACATGGTCTGATGGAGCGATTGAAAAACTTTTTTGTTTTAGCAGGGACCTAGCATTTTTATGGCTTTATTGAAAGGACCATGAAATGTAATTTCTGCTGACATGCAAAGAGTAAGTGTCGGATAACTTTTTGACCCTCAAGAGGTGGATTTCCTTACTGTTAGAAAGAATTTGACAGCCGGGTTTGCTAGTAGAATCTATACATGCCTGGATGTATGAGGCTACAATGTCACAGTGAAATTTCAAGAGCTAAATTTGGTTTGAATGAAGTGTTTTATGCCTCCTTAAATCGTATATTAATTTCTATGGCTTCGTGTACTGTCAGTGTGTTCACATGCTAACGTAATGCTACTGCCAGTGGCCACTGCCAGTGCAGTGCAATTGTGTGGTGGTACGTGTATTTTTGCCTGCGTTAATTGGTTTACAGGTGGCAGCTCTCTATTTTAGCCTGTAGGCTAAGCCAGGATGTGATAATTTCTTGACCTTCCTATAGTTACGGAAGCCCAAGAAGTAAGTGACCACGTTTTAGTTTAATACTTCAATCTAAGGATAATTTAAGTTTAATACCGCAAGCTAAAGCTAGCATAAGTGACCACGTTTTAGTTTAATACTTTAATCTAAGGACCATTTAAGTTTAATACCGCAAGCTAAAGCTAGCATAAGTGACCACGTTTTAGTTTCATACTTCAATCTAATGACCATTTAAGTTTAATACCGCAAGCCAAAGCTAGCATAAGTGACCACGTTTTAGTTTAATACGTCAATCTAAGGACCATTTCAGTTTAATACCGCAAGCTAAAGCTAGAAACATCGAATCATTTAGAGAGTTAACAAATTCTTTACCTCGATCACTTATAATTTTTTGTCGTGCACCAAACTAAAAGAATATTCTGCACAGACACTGAAATGTACTCGATGCTGTTTTGTCTTTAATAGGAAAAGCGAATCCATGATAAACTAACGACATGGAAAGTTAAAGACCTTAAAGATGAACTTCGCAAAGTGGGGTTACCCGTTTCAGGTATGCCATAATTATATTGTAACATAATTAACATCAACAATATGTGTAGAACACCTAATTCTTCGTATAGTTGCTGTTGAAATCGCACTCTTGTTGTTGTCGCACTTTCTTGTCATTTTGCCGGCTACCGTTATGACAAATTATGTGTTAACGAAACATTGAATGTTTGTGTTGTTCTTGTATTCGCGCGCATTTACGTATTTAGTATATGAAATTATCATTCACGAGTTGAACTGCCCACGTAAATTATAGTGATTGGTTCCGTCAACGAAAGCAAATTACCGTGAAGTATGAGATTTGTTTCGAATAGAGTAAATAATACATTATTAATTACAAAATTTTAAGTTCAATCTTTGAAACGTTTTTACTACGTTTATATCAGAGCGTAATCCAAATCCTAGTGTGTGGATACATTTCATTGACATAGTAATTTCTCTTCTAGGGTTGAAGGCAGATTTGGTCACCAGATTACAACGTTACTATGGAGGACAGGTGAGTTATGCTGTAGCTGCGTACGAAGTTTTTTAACAGTCGACTCATAATAATTATATGCTTTTTACAATTTATGCATAATCAACTTGATTTGTGTTCGTTAACACGTTTTTTAGTAGCAAATCATTTGTTTATGGCTTATTCTGGTAATGATCAGCGTGACGTCACGTCCAGGTCACGTGTGTAAACATAGCTCCGCTGGTTGGCAAAAGCGTTCGCCGGTGGCTATTTTATATTATTTGTTGTGCATGTTGTATTGGTAAAAAATGGTCAGTTACTGCGTTGTAATAGGATGTAGTGATCGACATCGAACGGGGAAAGGTGTTTCATTTTATAGAATACCTAGTAAATCAAAATATCCAGTGAAACACAATCTAGTAATAGTATAGATGAGAGCAATACCAAGCGAATGAAAAACTTTGTGGCCGAGAGTCACCACAGTGTTTCATGTTATATTACTATTAGGCAAGTGATGTGAAATTACATATTAACTTGTTACCCGCATTCGTTCCGCACATTTAATAGTTTACCGACTTGGAAATTTTGGCCAGCAAGTTAGCATTTTTGATCCATTGGCCTGACAAGCAAGATGTTCAGTGTACATTACCAAAATTGTTTAGGGGGTCACGTTATTCAGATGCTAGAGTAATCATTGATTGTGCCGAGGTGTTTATTGAGCGCACTGGCAACCTAACTGGTCGTGCCTTGACATGGTCAAATTACAAGCACAATAACACTATCAAAATCCTTGTGGGTATATCCCCAACTGGGTCGGTGATTTTTATGTCACGTGTATTTGGTGGTCGAACATCCGACAATGTAATCACACAGAGATCATGATTTTCGGATCTTATTGAGTATCGTGACTTAGTGTTAGCTAACGGGGGGTTTCTTATAACTGAGGATTCAGCAGCGAGAAATGCATCCTTTTTAATACCAGCATTTACTCACGGCCATGCAGAAACAGTCGAGTCAAAGAGACGTCGAAAAACGAGAAATCTTGCTGGCGTCTGTATCCACGGTCCACCCACGTTCAACGTGCGATTGAGCGAATCAAACATGTCAAAGTCCTCAGCACCATCATGTCAATGAATATGTTTCCCCATGCTGACAACATCATCACTATTTGCTCTGCCACTGTTAATTTGCATCCTCGACTTGTCGATGTTAAATAAAGAGAGAGAGAGATAGATAGATAGAGAGAGAGCGAGAGATAGTGAGAGTGAGAGTGTGAGAGTGAGAGTGAGCGAGTGAGTGAGTGAGAGTGAGTGAGTAATTTCCATTTGTTATTTACAAGGTTACGTCGATATAACCCAGTCTTAAAATAGGAAATAATAATAACAATAATTACTAAAAGTCAGTGATAATTTGTTTGTCAATCAAAAATTTATTTGACCTAATACAATTATTCGTTATATCTAAATTTGCTATAGCTATGACAACTAGCTTAGAAACCTGCAGCAGTAAACGGTCAATTTACGGTTCGGATTTAGTCGCAAGCTCGCTAAAAATCAGCAAACATGAATGTATGGACAGTTTTGATAGCAGAAATATGCAACATCTTTTAACTGACGTAGGTTCATTCAATTAGGAAAACCTATAATTATTTATAAATTTTTAATTTAAAAATGTGTTATACACAGTACGTATACATTACTAATTAGTAATATCTTTGTTAGATACACATAATCACCCAAGTAGATCAATACACAGAAATTACTTATATAAAGCCAATAATATAAGTATGCTAGTAATTAATAGTATAATTAAGGAATTAACTCTGGAAGTATGTGTCGCATGAACAAATCCCTACAGAGTGCTATATCAGTATACTGCTTGCCGACGGAACTTTGCATCGTACGTAATTCTCTCCACGTGCAACTCGCATTTCATCCATACAATAAAGTCAATACAAAAGGACGTGAGATAGGGGGACCGATAGGTCTCGAACTGATCCTCTTCGTCAGCGCTGTCAGTTTCCTCGCCATCATCGCCGACAGGGTGGATCGTGTCAAAGAACATGGCGGTCGAACATGCCTGCTTTAAGGAAAGGAGAACAGCATCACTCGAAAGCTGAGCTTTTTCCGTTCCAGACACTGTTGATAGGAACGCATCCATTTTGTAAATCAGTCTTTATTCAATGATGGTACTTGATACAGATTACAAATGATGGGACTCAATCTGAAACAATGGACAAGAGAGTTACATTGTAGTATATTATTGTCGAATCTGGTGTATCTCCCCCAAGTCTTTGGTATGTTTGTATTTAGAGAGAGGTGCCAATGACTGACTGATTAAAAGTAACACATGAAACGAAAGCATAAATCTTCAGAGTGATGTCTTTACATACTTATGGTGAATAACTCAATGTTTGATTAGGAGCACTTGTCCATACGAAATTAACGTTAAGAATTAACAAGTAAAGTTTATGATGTGTCTGTCACAAATACAACACTATTTTGTCATATCATAATCGCCCGATGTCTGCCAGGCAGGTCGTCGCCTGACGCGTGTCGCGGTTCTGGTTGGTGCCGTAGGATCGTCCGGCAGCGTCACTGTGTCCGGCTGTGTACTGGGCTTCTTGGGTGATGCCCGAGGAGACAGTTGCTGGTTGCGATGTGGACCTCCAGGCGATTGTCGAGGTCTAGTGGGTGTAATGATTGTCTCATCGAAAGTCGGTCGAAGCTGCTGATGGGCATCCGGGG
>NW_014578408.1:58422-71942 GCF_000485595.1 Priapulus caudatus
GAGACTGTGTGTGGTGGGTCTCACGTGTTGCATGCGTGTTAAGTGGCTGCATGTCAACTGTCCGTCTCGGCTTGCCGTTTTTCTTTGCACAAACGACCATGCGGTGGCACCATGTCACCGGTTCACCTACTGGTACTGGTTCCAGTACGCCAAGCCGTACGTCTCTGTCTAATCCAGCTTTAACATCGTCTCGCCAATGGATGGGTACAGGCACGGGAGAATGTACTGCTACGGGTTCGGCATCTGGGTCCACCATTAGATGTAGCGGGGGGCCTTCCATCATCGGCAGTGGTTGGTGTTCGCACGTGTTGAATGTGCTCGATTTGTAACGATCAAGGAGGTATTGTCTCAGCTCCTCTCGATTGTCTTCAGTCGCTGGAAATGGTAGACTCGACGGTGGTGGGGGCGGCAGCTGGCGTCGAGGACATTCACACTCGGTCGCGAGCCCGCTGTCATTTTCGTCACGAGCTAGGTGGTCATCACTACCAGAATGTGCCGCCTGATCGTTGCTGGTTTCACCTACAGTTGGGAATGTGTCTCTGATCATGCCTAGGCGAATGCAAGCTTCTCTGCTGATAAAGAGTTTGTCTGAGTTATCAGTGATGTACGTAACTTGGCGTGTCTCAAGCGTATTGCCAGATGTGTCCTTGCCAGAAAAACGTAGGATTGCTGCACCCAAGATGTTGATGCCTTTGTTGTTGGCTGCATTCATCCGCAATGTCACTGGGATGAGGTCGGCCTTACCTAGACCGAGCCGATTGACGACCTTGAGACTCGCCAGGCAACTTTGGCAACCAGTGTCAGCCATTGAAGGGATGACGACTGACCTGGGTGTGGATGTGAGCGTAAGACCAAGACGTTTGTAGTCTTCAGGGTGTGCCCCCACTGTGAGGTTAACGAACGGCTGAGGTTTGGACTTGCGCCTTATCCAAGTGTCTGATAGTTGGTTGTAAAGGTGGTGGTCGAGAGTTATATTTCCACCGTTGCGTCGAGCAGGAGTAGTGATTGAGCACAAGTGGTCGAACACCGCACCTTCGTGTTCATCAAATGACTTTGCCATCGTCTTGTACTTAGCCTTGTTCCTGCCTCTGCACATGCTGTCAAAGTGGTGGTTTTTGTCACAGCGTTGGCATGTGTGGCCATACGCAGGGCATTCCTTCTGTCTAACCTTGGCGAGGTTACGGACTCCGTGGCCTTTCTTACCGCAGTATGAGCACAATTCTGACTTGTCAATATTCGTATTGTCATACCTACTGCGATCTTTTAGAGAATCGTTTATGCCACGTTTGTAAGAGCTGCTGACTGCTTCGGCACCATTAGTGTGTGGGTCGATTAGACGCGAGGCGGAGCGTTTGCCCGATTCTTTCGCCTCAACGAATTGAAACACCTCTTCAAGGGTCATTTCCTGGTTCTTGTCCCCGAGTAGGTCAAGTTGTATTTCGGTGTCCTCCAGGCCTCGTGTCAACACATCACGGAGTACAGCCTCTGTGTAGTTCACGTCGTCTGAACAACCAGGACACGTCATGATGAACTTGCATACCCCAGCTTGACCACGGAGGCGAGCGCCGAATGAACGGATTGGTTCGTCGCGGTCCTGGCGCATGTTATGCAGGGTAACCCGTGCAACCATGGTGTTTTCTTCCCTTACAGCGAGTGTTTTAATGTCTATCAATACGATCGCGTCGACGTCCGGGGTGGCGTAATCGCACTCGTCGATGGGGCAGGCAATAACCGGCATCGTGTTGTGAGTGCAGGGAGTTGTCAAGCGATAGAAGCGGCTTCACCAGTCAATGAGTCCCATCATAGATAGGAACGCATCCATTTTGTGAATCAGTCTTTATTCAATGATGGTACTTGATACAGATTACAAATGATGGGACTCAATCTGAAACAATGGACAAGAGAGTTACACTGTGGTATATTATTGTCTACACTGAAGTTACATTCTTCTTTCTGGCACCTTTTAAAATGTCCTGTGAATCTGCGACGGTAACTGGCTGTAACTGTAACATAAAATGCACTTATTAAAATAAACTACTACAATATAATCAGGAGTGAATAATAATAGATTTGTAGATAACAGATGATGTATTTTTAAGCAACGATGTAGTAAGCGATTAGACATACCGGTACTGTCAAAAAACATAAATTATTTTAATAGTGTAATGGGAATATGTTTTAGTAACATTTACGAAGTAGGTCGGCTAATTGAGAAACCAAAAGATGCCAAAAGATAATTATTTTCAGTATACTTACTTCTTTGCGAAATAAAAATGAAAATGAAAATGAAAAATGAAATCGAAATGATGCGATGTAGATTGCTCTGCTTTTAATTGCAATATTCGGTCGTCAAAATACACGGACAAAGTTTTTTTAGGTTCCCGAAAGACCCAAAAAGGTTATTTAGATAAATATTATTACATAAGTGATAAAAAATATACGTGTATACTGTCTTTAGCTCATCTGACGTAGTCAGATGCAGCTTGTAGAATGGCATGATCGTCCGTGCGTGCGTGCGTGCGTGCGTGCGTGCGTGCGTCCGTCCGTGCGTCAACAGTTGAGCACAAATCTTAACCGCTCGACGTACGGTCACGACATTCGGGACGTCGGGGGGATCGTAAAAAGGACTCCGGATGACCAATTTGGGGGGTCAGGGGTCAAAGGTCAACTTGTGTAAACGGAGGGGGAATATTTCCCCCTTAACTTAAGGTATAGGAGGAAATACGAAATTGCGGCACAAATCTGAACGGCTCGACCTATGCTCCTAATATTCGGTGTATAGTGTGATGGGCAGGAAACCCATCACCAGTGCGAAATTGGAGGTCACAAGTCAAAGGGCAGTGGGGGAAGGGTCAGATATCTAACATTTTCTGAGGGCATGGCCTAATGGATAGAGTAAAAAAACTTTTTTATTTCAGCGCTGACCTACCATTTTTATCACTTTATTGAAAGCACCATGAAATGTGCTTTCCACTGACGTGCAAAGAGTAAGTGCCTGATAACCTTTTGACCTGCAAGAGGAGGGTTAAACATGGATTCCTCAACTGCCTCAATGACCTCACAGTGTTGTCATATTCAGGGCACATCCATAATCTATAAACCCAATAAGCCTGAATAGCCGAACGCGTACAGCACGGCCGTCACGGCTGAAAGGTCGTTGGATCGAATCCCGTCTGTTTTTTAATTATTTTTCTGTTTTCTGTATTTTTATCCATTTAACTATTTTTTCCCCAATTAAAGCAAATATTTACATGATTTATTTACAACAATTTAATAACAAAAAATAATTTTACAACAATTATAATTTTTTTGTTTTAATATGGTTAGGGTTAGGGTTAGGGTTAGGATCACAAAGCACCATAAAACAGGAGTTTCAGGCACGTAATTTGTATCAACCAATGGGATTTGGGAGGTATGCAGGCCCTAGCTGCGTGTCAGGTGGGTGGCTGATAGTATCACAGGCGCCTAACAAAAGTGTCACTACGCACGACTGAAATGTTACGTTTATAACCGTAGCAACAGACCTCAGATGAGCCCAGTCCCTCTGCGGCTGTTGTTATTACTATTAGTATTATGTCACTGGCGAGTTGTGTTTGTCAACACAGAACAACTGTTACAGGTGTATATATCTGCCTTTCCTATCCAAGGGAAGCTTATTTGTACATATTAACGCACCACGTACAAGCATAATCGTGTATATACTATATAACTATATGTATATACTATATATCAAATATACTTGTATACTGTTTTTATTACTATGTGACTGGCGAGTTGTTTGTCAACATAGAACAGCTGTTAGGCTGCCTTTCCTATTCAAGCAAAGCTTATTTGAAAAACCATGATATAATTAAACAAGTGCAATAGGCACAACGATTCTAATTGCCTTCCTTGTTACCAGGCAGATAGTCAAACAGTTCTAGACATCATGTTACACTTTCTATGGTACTGGTAGACATAATTTCCTTTACAAAATTAATTATGTAATCTTCTTAAGGTTTTTGGGACTATTGTGGCGAACCAGCCTGTGTTGCAGTTTAAGGCATGTCACTCGGGACATAGCCCCTGCTCTAGGCAGGGTATTCTTTAGGCGCGAAACTGTATGCGGGAAATTGTCATGCCAGTGATGCCACTGCTTTGTTTATGTACAGCCTCTAATCAGAACGGCAAATTGGGCTTTGTTCTAACCGGAATAATGCAATCTAAATCCACCCAGTGACCAATCAGGAGTAACTGGGTGTACTCGGATATAAGATGGTAATGTTGTATGTCAAATGAAAGCTTTGGGGATTGATTGGTCTATCATCCCAGGCATGCATGGGCCTTTCGGAATTTTGATGCAGCGCTCGGAAACGGAGCTAGGGGAGATAATCCGTACCAGCATATGTCGTATTACCTAACTCCTTCTAGACCGTTCAACGTAGAGACTTCAAACTTTGGGGACTGATTGGTATCTCATCCCAGGTGTGCATGAGCCTTTCGGAATTTTTATCCAACGTTCGTTAGCGGAGCTATGGGAGATAATCCAAACAAGCAAATGTAACATTACTTAACTTCTCCAATACCGTTCTACTTAGAAGTTAGAGACTTGGGGCTATTCATTGATCTATCATCACAGATGAGCATGAACCTTTCGAAATATGGAGGCGATATTCAAAGGGGGGGGTGAAAGGTGGGAATATGCGATGGCCACCCATCGACTGAATCTAGTTCAGTGATTATTCCGCTACATGTAGGCGGTTCAAATCTCACCTGTGTCTTGTCAGTCTGTCACCATATTATTATTCACAGGACAGGAAGCTCTCCAGCCTGATTTAACCATGTGTGGGCATAACATGACTACCTGGTGCAGCGAACTTTCCGCTGAACCATAACGGGTCGCATAGCATGCGACTAATAAAACTGAATCATCAATTCATTAATTTTTTTGTCTGATCTATTATTTCCATGTACATGAAGAAAGTTTAAAAATTTATTAATTTAAATTATTAACTGTTATAGCTCGCAGGTCATTGACTGCTGTTTTTTTCAAATAGGATGGTGACAACAATACCACAACATGTGAGACATTCCAGTCGTCAGCTCCGCTATCAGCGCCACCTGCTCCGCCATCAGCGCCACCTGCTCCGCCATCAGCGCCACCTGCTCCGCCATCAGCGCCACCTGCTCCGCCATCAGCGCCACCTGCTCCGCAAGTGAGTGTGCATATGGGGATTCTGATTTTTTTGGCTTATCTGACATAGTCAGATGCAGCTTGTAGAATCCTATGAGCGTGCGTCCGTGCGTCCGTGCGTGCGACCGTCAACAGTTGGGCACAAATCTAAACGGCTCGACGTACGGATTTGAAAGTCGGGACGTGGGGGTGGGGAGTAATCCGAAAACGAGTTGGGATGTCGAAGCTGGGTGTCAAAGGTCAAAGGTCAAGAGTTGTAAAAGAAGGGGGAACATTTCTTCCTTAACTTAAGGTATAGAGAGGAAATGCAGAATTGCGGCACATATCTAAACGGCTCGACCTAGGCTCGTGATAGTCGGTGTATAGCATCATGGTAGGAAAAGCCATCACTGTGCAAAAATTGGAG
Organism: Priapulus caudatus; assembly: GCF_000485595.1. Lineage (NCBI taxonomy): Eukaryota > Metazoa > Priapulida > Priapulimorpha > Priapulimorphida > Priapulidae > Priapulus > Priapulus caudatus. The sequence goes on from NW_014578408.1 coordinate 64,002, forward strand.
GTCACAGGTCAAGGGTCAATGGAGCACAGGGCAGATTTTATACATTTTCTAAGGACATGGTCTGACGGAGCGATTGAAAAACCTTTTTGTTTCAGCGGTGACCTACCATTTTTATGGCTTTATTGAAAGGAACATGAAATGTACTTTCCGCTGACATGCGAAGAGTAAGTGTCGGATAACCTTTTGACCCTCAAGAGGAGGGTTAAACATTGATTTGTTTCTCAACTGCGTTGGCGAGTACCTGTGGTTGTCGAAAGATCCTATTTTACAGTGAAATTCCACACATAACTCTTACTTGAGAGCGCAAACGCGGTAATGGGAGGGTGCTCTTTATTCGTTTGCCAGTGAGTTTAGCATCAGAGCACCTGCCGTCAGGTGAGCGCTGTCGCTCTGCGGCACTTGTTTAATGTAATTGCTATTGTTATTCGTAACCTTGTGTTCTTCTTGTGTATTTACAGATTGTGATCATTGGCATGCCACGTAATTAAAGTCGGTTACATAAATGGTTACATACTTATTTAATATAAATTAGAGACTTTAGAACATATGAACATTACTGACCTTCGATATAATTTGAGGTGGTTAACTTATTGGATCAACTTGATAATACTTTTCCACAAAGAACTACCAAGAGTCGGCGAACACAATTTTTTCGAAAGCACAGTATGACATATGTCATGGTTGATATACAATAAATCAGAACACCAATGACCTCATAAAGTGGCTCGAATTTTATTGGTGATTTTTTTATATTCAGACTTGCTCAGAAGGACACACAGTGGGGCACACTGGCCACTGCATTATTTGCGAGCAAAACCAGGAATTCCAGGAGAGCTTGGCTCAACAGGAGGCAATCGCTGCCGAGCCAGAGCAGCAAGCTCGAGTCTCCCGAGCACAACAAGAGACGGTGGCAAGAGTAAGTACATATTTTTTCTAGCTTTTGCATAAATTAAACAAATGAATTATAGGTGGGTATAAATCTTGAAAACAACAATTCAGGAAGAAGCTCACTGCTGACTATAAAAGGTGGATATAAATCTTGAAAACAAAAATTCAGGAGGAAGCTGGTGGCTGACTATAAAAGGGTGTGTCCACAATCAGCTGGTGCATAAGATGGACACCAGAGTATTACAAAACCTAGTACATGTACACTCCGTACATACTAGTAGTACGGCATGAGGCCGAAAATTATTTTCTCTCTATCAGTCATTGTAAAAATATGCGTCCGAAAATAGTTTTTAGCAGCAGGTATTAGGCCTACATATTGACTTAATACTTGTTTAAGCAAGGTAAAATCAATATGTAATACCTGCTGCTGCATCTGCAGGTATTTAATTTTGATAAAGAACTCCTGTAGGTGTCTGTGGGCATTAAAAGTCGAAAAATATTTTGTGATCTGTGTCTTTAACTATCACATCAGTATAAATTTTCAATCAATCATTTTATTGATATTTATTCATACCTTTATTAGCTCGCCGGGACGGAGTCCCTAGAATCCAATTTACTTTAATCAAAGCCACATTGTCATATAACAATCCGTATTAAATAACACCATATTTTTCAGCGCCCTACGTCCCCACTGGCACAGCTAGTACAAGAGTGTAACGCTAGGCTCAGTGGACGTGCCCTACTATGTATCATGCGGGATGCTGCTATTGACAGCATGCTTGAGGAACTCAAGCGGCTGGATAGCGGCACCGGCTTCTCGGTGGTGTTTGTCTCCGAGGAAGGCCAAGATGGTGGCGGCCTAATGAGGGAGCTGAACAGTCTCATCCTACAAGAATGGAGGTCGTCTGTTCTCAGCAACAGTAAGTATGGCAATTTCGTGCAGCCCATACTATAAATATTGTGGGGAGGGGAGAAAAGGTGGTGGCCTTAGAAAAAGGTGGTGGCCTTAGAAAACGTTTTCTAAACTGCAGACCGACCATTTTTGTCTCGCCTTGCGTAACAAGAAGCGAGACGTAGGGATTACTCATTCCGGCAGCGGCGACGGCATCAACAATTTGGTTTCCGAACTCTAACTCAAATACCGTTTGACCTAGAGTCATGAAATTTAATAGGTAGACTGTCCATGGGATGAGGATGACCCCTATTGATTTTGAGGTTTGATGTTTTTCAGGTTCAGGGCGTGGATTCTCAATCGACGCAACCTCTCTGGATGAGGGTGACTTCAGGACGCTAGGGCGCTACGTTGGCACGACCACTGCCCAGGTATGTATTTAGTTACCCATCAATTTAGTGTGTTTGCAAGATGTGCTTACTCCAATGTATTTTGATAACTTAGGTCGCAATGTCTGCACTGTTAGCAGGTTCTCTAAAAAACACTAAGTGTGCCTTTGAGACATATGTACATTTAGACATTGTTCTTGACTATTAAAATAAAGCATACCAAGAATTAAATACATGTTTGATTTAGTCGAGAGTACCCTTTAATTCTTATGATTTATTCTCTGACCATCGGTACTTGCAATTTCAGGGCACAGTTGGTTTGCCGGTATTCTCAAGTCCTCTGGCGCGGTACATCATCACGTCAAGTCTGGGAGACGTCGAGCCCAGTCACTTCGAGACAATCGAACAAACCGAGCTGGCAGAAAAGGTAACTGGCAAATTTCTCATTGCAGAGCACTGTTTTCTTGACTTACCACTGTTCATGTGATAAGCTTAATAGACCTTCCATTATAATGGCTACTGCTGTCAAGAGTATCAACAGTGTCAACCCATTCATATAAGTAAGCTAATATGTGTGTAGGTATCCATCTTGTAAGTAAACAAACACTCACACCTTATCAAAAAGATCATATTTATGTTTTACATTATGTTGGGCAATGTAAATTGACTGGCTGGAGACGCATCCATTGTGATTGTGCACCATGTGACCCGTGGCCTTACACATAATATCTATTAAGCTACCCATTTAAATTAGCATGTCTCTTTATATTTACGAATAGCTGATGAACTGCTGCCTGCAAGATGTCGATGAGGTCATTGATCGACCGACAATCGGCTGCTCCAAACCAATAACGGCTCTCTCGGAGGCAGACCGGGCAAGATGGGTGCGAGGGCTTTTCCGCCGTGATGTTCTGTCACACCAGATGAATGCTGTCGTTGACTTTCAGGCCGGTAAGCTACTAAAGAATTGCAGAGTAGCCGCGGGGTTTGGTTATTTGGTAAAAGTGCTTTATTTGAAAATTGATTTTTAAAGGCTAGGCAAAAGTGCTTTATTTTGAAAATTTCTGATCACAGCTATTTAAAAGCTGTTTATTTTGGTAATTAAAGAGAAACCTATTAATATATGATGGACGTTGACAAGTTTTCTTGTACGGTCAGAATATGTTAGAAAAGTGCAACTAGCATTTAGCAGGAATGATGCCGATTTACTTTCTGGGACGCTCTATAATAATCCTTCTGTGTAAGGGCTATTCCATTTAAAACTGTGGGGGGGCATGTCAGCAAAAGAAATCAAAATGTGTACCAGGGGTATATGCATCAATTCATCGGCAGCAGCAGAGCTATTTCGATCTCCGTTTCAGAATTCAGACACCCCCATACTTTTTATAACGAAATGCCATTACATTACCTTGTTTTATCCTTGATAGGTGTTATGGTGTATGCTAATAATTTGCATGATGTTATCCTTTAGGTCTTCAGCCAATGCTGGACATCTGGAAGTCAACCCCTGAGGCGGTGGAGGCGGCCATACAATTTCTGTCACGGGACAGCATCCCGGACCTCACAGAAGCCGCCTTCTTGCAGCTCTTTGAGTTGAACAGTTGCGGGAAAGAGAGATCCCAATTGTACAAGGATGAAAACGCGGCATACTATTGGTTTCAGTCGTTTCTCGAGGATGTACATCGCGGATTGGCAACCTGCAAGACTGAAGCTCAACGGGAGGACTTCCAGCCTCCTGTAGAGGACATCGCTATCAGAGTTTCTGATGTTCTGATGTTCTTTACAGGAAGCACGACCGTGCCTCCCGGTGGCTTCAGTTCGGTCATTATGCTGCATTTTGACCGAGAGTGTAAGTTGCCAAGAATCAATACTTGTGCACTAAACGCTACCATGCCATTAAACGCCATAGCTACTCATCGGAAGGGTAAAAATAACTACTGTTATTGGCTTCTTCCGGGGAGTGGCTTTGGAGCTAACTGATTGTACTGATTCTTGGCAACTTGAAACGGCTCAAACCAAGAATCGTCTACAAATCAACTCGTGCAATAACCTATTATTCTATGTACAGTCATTGAAAATTTTAATAGCCCTGGCTATATTACTGTTAAATTTTCACACTGGAAGCAACATTGAAAATACATGGACATCAGTACCGATAGGGTAAAATAAATACAAATTAGGGTTCGTGTAAAGTTCAAAATCCTGCGTACACGTATAGGCCATTGGAATTCAGTTGAGCGCTGTCGCTCCGCGGCACTTGTTATAACAGTTATTACATTATATTCCATGTCGTTTCATGTTCATTTTAGACTGTGCTTATGCTCATATTATTTATATTATTGCTTAAGAACATATTACGGTTGGCTTTATATATAATAATATCTTTACAATCGCTCACTTGATATAAGTACCATTTAAACATACACTAGGATCACCTGTAGAGTTCGACAGCAGTGTTTAATAGATCTTTAAGGGTGTACAGATTATATTTAAAGTGATACATCACCATAAATAGTAAAACTAAACAAAAATATTTCCACTTTTTCACAAAATGTAAGTAATTCTGTTCACTTTTTATGGTTAAATTGCTGCATCATACTTCCTATTTTACTATATTGTTCGATGTAAACATACACTCGTGACTCATACATAGCGGCGTATTAGCCCATAGCCAGCAATTAATGGCAGGATCATTATATCAAATCTTTCTGGTTTTTTTGATTTTTAACTAGTTGAGAAACAATCTTATCAAGTAAGAATTTGACGATATATTTAGTCCCGTTTGTGTCTCCTTTTAATGTAAAAAAATGGCAACACAATTTTTACAAAATATACACCATAGAAAATTTGTGACGTAGTCAATTTAAGTATGTGTTCAATGCCTTTCACATGCAGAGACATCATCATTCTGCTCTGCCTTACACAATTTACTGTGTCCAACTTTGGACAACGTCTAATGTTTTCATATACGTCTCGATACCAAGGTTATCAGATGAATCAAGGGGGTTGACCAATTGCTGTAGTTCTTGCATCTGGACCTCTGACACCTGAGTAGAAATCACTCACCGTGATACGTCAACAGTTGAAGATTCATTAAGCTCATCTCCAACTGGTCCACCCCAGTCAATTCCATAATTTTCAAGTTCTGTTGTTTCGTGGTCAGCATTCATTTGCTCACCACTGGTATCACTGATATGTTGACCATATCCAAAAATTCCTTGAGATGCAGTTCGTCCTTAATTGCATAAAGCTAAAGACTGACGTACAAACAACTGAATAGGACTTTGACTGTTTTCAGTACGAAGACCATATGTTGGTTCCACTGTTCTCTGAATATAGTTACTTGTCTGTTTATCTAAGGCAAAAAACATAATGCAGAGCAAACAGTTGCAATTCATTATCCACATCAAGTAAACATTCACTTTCCATAAAGTTGAATAAGTCATAGAACGTGTTCACACATCCATTCCAAACATCGACCCATAGGCGTTCAATTCGCTGATTTTGTACACTTCTTCCACGTATGGCGCTACCTCTATGAGAGCCATGGTATGTCTCCAGAAAGGTACAAACAAGGACGTTTTCTCCTCCGTGGTCACACCGTACTCAAGACGGAACGCTGTAATGTGCTGTGGCTTCCAAAAAATTATCCATTACCGTATCTGCACGGTTGTTATCTGATGCTTTGAGGAACACAATCATCCGTGAGTAGCCATCAATGCCACCGTGAATTACAATCCGCCACCTGCAAAATCAGTAGAGTAAGAAAAGAAGTATCAAAAGAAGTATCACATGCACATAGTGCAACTATACATTAAACAAATATTGTGCAGATTAGTATAAAGAGATATATCTGTAAATTTGAACAAACCTTTTCAGTATCTCATAGACATTCATACCGATACTGACAATTTGCAGCCAATCTCTTACCTGCTGAGTTTATGATATCCATCAATATGCCAAAGAGAATTCGGGCCTGCTACTTTATATGTTCTTCTGTGGAGTCTGTGTACAGATCGGATGGCAAAGCCTGGTGCATCAACACGATGCATTGCATCTCGAACACGCTGTCCTTGAACACTAAGTCCTCTGACTCTGAGTTGCATGACAACTGAATTTGGACCAAGGCGACGATTGTATTCCACTATATTCCTGACTGCTGAATCCAGTTCATCAATGCTGATGTGAGAAAACAAATTTCTGGAAGACAAGTGGAACTTCCTGAAAGATAGAAATAAAGTTTACCTACATTTTGCAACTAACATACTGACAAACATATAATAGCATTTCTATCAATGTTGACCCATGAACTTATTTGAGTTATGAACTGTAAAACTAACCGTAGGCGACGCTGTATTGTCCTGCTAAAAACATGCAGAATGTCTGACATCTGTGGAATAGTAAATCGACAAGCCAGCAAAAATTCTAATTGTTCCCGCTGAATCTGGTATTTCGGAGCCCCTCCTCTTGGCGTTGCAGCCCCATTTTTAGAAATGTAAAACCCACTAGGTTGATTTTCAGCTGTGAATAAAAAAAGAAAATTGTATTCCGAAGCTATTGTTAGATTGCAGTAATTGGGAAGTTTTCTGAAAACTGAAACAGAAGTGATTTAACAAAAACAAGTGCCACATTAATACTTACCACAATCCGACTGCAGTAGGCCTACCTGCGACAACAAGTCCTCAACCAACTGCACTAAATCTAATGCCTCATCCAAACTGATAATGTCACGAGAGGCAATTAAGGCGCAACTCTCTTTGAATTCTTCTTAGTCTGTTAATGATATATTTGTGTAAAATTTTGGAAAATGGATTTAACACAGTGGATGGATTTGCGAAATAGTGCCAACACAACAGGAACTTGCATTTCATATAAATACTAAATTAATAGGATATAGTCTATGGAATAATTGCCAATTGGATATATCATATAGACTATCGAAAGCCACGCCCGTTAGCTTAAATTAAATTAGAGCAACCCAACGTGTTGCTTAAACCTAGTAACAATACTTTATAGGCATATAAGTATAACAAAACTTGAAGTTTAACATCATTGCGTTAATGCAAAACAATGACGTCATTTCCATTGAGATGATTATATGCTATACTAGTGAGTAGTGTGACTCAGGCAAGTAGCTATTCAGCCTATAGCTTGCTATGTTGTAATGTTAATAATTCAATTCAATTCAATTCAAAAAATTTATTTATCACCATAATTTGTAAAAATACAATGATGCAGAAAAAAAACATTATCATAAAGAACGTGTTAATGGTTCATTCAATTCTAAGTTCGGTGCACCTCAAGGCAGCAACGCTGAACCGAACGGCTGGCCTAACCTTTGCTTTGCGCCTGACCTGTGTTCCAGAAAGTCGACCGTTCCATCCGTCGTAAGCAGTCGCACGCAGGTACTGAACTAATCACGGCAATGCCGTATATAAAATCAGTCCTATCCGACATTGTGTCGTTGTTACCCACAACAAACTGCGTCGCTCTATATATTTTGTTTATTCGTGATAATTTGTTATTCTTTTTTCTTATACTTGTTATTTTGCATGTTTATGATTTACTTACGTGAAATGCAGAATAATTATCAGATTGTTTACCAGCTAGCAAAGACATACCTATGACCATATAAAGACGTGTCATTTTTCACCAAAATAGTATTCACCACATTTCTACACTGTACTTAATTCTGTCGCGTACGTACAAAGTTGCAAGCCTGCATTCAATAATATAATAAACTAATAATTTAATTTTATAATATTTTAATAA
>NW_014578408.1:71958-77233 GCF_000485595.1 Priapulus caudatus
AATAACTGATGTAATAAAGCTATTAGAATGCAACATTAGGGTGTTTATTTGTGCTTGCTATGACAATCATCGGATTTGTCAGGGGCCGGTGCAAACAGTGCATATAACAGCAACCTAATAAAAATATGATGAAATTAGAAACAACCATTGCATACGATTGCAATATACTATCTTGTTATGATTCTATCTATTTATAATCTATATATTATCTTTACATGCCCTCACATTCGTTTTGTTTTTTAATACATTCACGCAACCACTCACGCATAACGTTTGCTTACTTGCTGTTGGTCGGAATCACGGTACATACCGTTAGTATACATACCGTTAGTAATACGTAAGACGTAGACATACACGCACGTATACACGCGGGTACACGCACGTACACGCGGGTACACGCACGTACACGCGGGTACTCGCACGTACATGCGGGTACACGCACGTACACGCGGGTACACGTACGTACACGCGGGTACACGCATGTGCACCCGGGTACACGCACGTGCACGCGGGTACACGCACGTGCACGCGGGTACACGCACTTACACGCGGGTACACGCACGTACCCCCTTCAATCACGGTACATTATCTTTTACCCTTATTTTATTATTTTTTCCCCAAACGGTATAACACAATCGGAAAACCCATTCGGCTCTTTCCGTCATTCCTAGAAAAGAGTTGAATGGTCTATTCTATTGAATTGAATTGCTATTCTGTTGAATGGTCCGAGGGAATCACGGTACATACCGTTAGTAATGCGTATGACGTAGACATACACGCACGTACACGCGGGTACACGTGGGTACACGCACGTACACGCGGATACACGCACGTACACGCGGGTACGCGCACGTACACGTTGCGACCCGGCCGGGAGTCGAACCCACGACTTTCCACATGCGAGGCGAGCACTGCAAGCTGTTAATAATTTCGTTAGTTTGCTCGTCATTTTGAATTGTTCGATTGCGGAATCACGAACGTCATTATTAATCATTACCCATAATAAAAATAATATGTAATCACGACAACAATCGCAGCGGAAATATACGTGAGAATTCTGCATGAATTCATTTTGACGCTAATGCTATGCTGCGAGATCCATTCATTGAAGATAGAGACTCGAACGTAAACATCATATGGAAGTGTTTTATCCCCAGCTATAAAGGAACGGGAAGTCACACCAATCTGCTTCCTTCCTTTCTTGGAAATCAGTGGTCCGCCGGAGTCACCCTGAAGAATGAAATCCAAAACACGTACGAGCAACGTCAACTAAAGAATATTCATTGCAACAAAGCAGAGAGAGAGAGAGAGAGAGAGAGAGAGAGAGAGAGAGAGAGAGAGAGAGAGAGAAAGAGAGAGAGAGAGAGAGAGAGAGAGAGAGGATAGGATTAGGGGTAGGGTTAGGGTTAGGGAAATAAGGCCATGTCTAGCACATTACGTGACCGTCCATCTACGCCCGGGGGAAAGTGACACCCATTTATATCGAATCGTGTACCGGGGAGAAATACACATTTTTCCGGAAATAGCCGAACGGTAGTAGGGCGGAACTTCGGGATCGCTCGGGTCCATAAATACACATGTGTACACATGTATACGCATTGTAGATTGGCTATTGAGGATTATTAAAAATAGCACATGACATATGCTAAATAAGCAAATACCCTGGTATGTAAAATGTGTATTTCTCCCTGGTGCAAAAATCATTTAGATCAGGGTATGTGTAAGTGGCGCCATCTAACGTAACGGAGCTGCGGTAAACAGCTCGTGAGAATAGCGCACTGGAAGTTGCAACATGTTTCATGAAACATGTTTGCAACAGCGTACAACTAGAATTCTGTGTGCTGCTCTATTATCGTATTTGATACTTGACATATAACTTTTAAATGTCGCTAAATGATATTATTGTTGATGTTTATACTGACGTACCAAAGAAAAAATGCTTCGTACGTATTTCAATTAAAAAGTACTCCGACGTAAGAGTGATTTATCAACTCATAATAAATGAAAATGTAAATAAGCTGTAACAGTCGTTAAACTAACAACCTATTTATGCGACTATCGACAGGACGCGATGCGATAGGACAGCATGCGTCTTCTCTGCTATACTGAAAGCAGACTATTATACAGATAATTATAAGCCAAATTAAGCCTTCCATCATATATAGTAGGTATCGGGCATTAGTCCGTATGTCTAGAATAGGAGAATAATACATAGAGCTATATAACACGCAGACAGTTAATTAACAACACAGCATTCTGATGCAATTAGGATGAAATGTATATAAACTGAGACTGATTAAATAATTGAGAAATTCTATGCAGAGATCGATATACAAATTTTTTTGTCAACATGATAGCAGTGACAAAAATTCAGGTTTTAATGCGAAACGCTAACGTGACATTCAACCGTGTAGGGCGTATAGATTCTGTATTCTATGTTATTACAGACGAGTTTAGGTTCGGGTAGAGGCAAGGCTAGAGCAAATATTTACGTAGTATAGCAGTTATTACATTACATATCCATTGCAATGAGAACGACAGATGTTTTACAGAAGGTTGGCAGTAGTATTGAATGCAGATGGCACGTAGTATGTGTGTTGTTCATGTTTGATGAAATCATATATGTAAATCATGTCACTCGGTATCAATTCAGTAATTAATTATTAATTTACTGTATGGTTTGAATGCTAGGGTAGAGGATGTAATGTGGGAAACTAATGGTGAACAAGTACACGCACGTACACGCGGGTACACGCACGTGCACTCGGGTACACGCACGTACACGCGGATACACGCCCGTACACGCGGGTACACGCACGTACACGCGGGTACACGCACGTGCACGCGGGTACACGCACGTACACGCGGGTACACGCACGTACATGCGGGTACACGTACGTACACGCGGGTACACGCATGTGCACGCGGGTACACGAACGTGCACGCGGGTACACGCACGTACACACGGGTACACGCACGTGCACGCGGGTACACGCGGGTACACGCACGTGCACGCGGGTACACGCACGTACACGCGGGTACACGCACGTACCCCTTCAATCACGGTACATTATCTTTTACACTTATTTTATTTTTTATAACACAATCGGGAAACCCATTCGGCTCTTTCCGTAATTCCTAGAAAAGAGTTGAATGGTCTATTCTGTTGAATTGAATTGCTATTCTGTTGAATGGTCCGAGGGAATCACGGTACATACCGTTAGTAATGCGTATGACGTAGTCATACACGCACGTACACGCGGGTACACGTGGGTACACGCACGTACACGCGGATACACGCACGTACACGCGGGTACACGCACGTACACGTTGCGACCCGACCGGGAGTCGAACCCACGACTTTCCACATGCAAGGCGAGCACTGCAAGCTGTTAATAATTTCGTTATTTTTTTCGTCATTTTGAATTGTTCGATTGCGGAATCACGAACGTCATTATTAATCATTACACATAATAATTATTACATGTAAGCAGGACAACAATCGCAGCCTGAATATACGTGAGAATTCTGCATGAATTCATTTTGACGCTAATGCTATGCTGCGAGATCCATTCATTTAAGGTAGAGACTCGAGTGTAAACGCCTGGACGCGCACACTCCCTGCCACAAGAAACCACACCAATTTGCTCTCCTTTCTTGGAAACCATTGGTCCGCCGGAGTCACCCTGAAGAATGAAATCCAAAACACGTACGAGTAACGTCAACTAAAGAATTCTTTGCAACAAGCAGGGAAAAATATTATGCAACACACGAAAATGCGAATAAAAAACAATTACAGCACATATCACACTATTAGTCATCGTGACAAAACCTATATTTTATATCCTGCTAAATTCATGAGAAGATGTACCTTGCAGGGACCTTTATCACCGACTGGGAGGTATCCCGCACACAGCATGTCGTCGGTAATAGCAGATGATCCATACCGGTCCGTGCACACTTCGTTAGTGATCACGGGTACTTGCACAGCCTGGAGGATTTTGGATACTGATCCACCTACAATAGAACGAAGTCATCAATTTCAGGTTGAATAAGAATGAACGCGGATTGGGGTAGCAAAGAGAATGTGGATGTACGTGCATGCGCGTGCGTGTGTGCGCGTACGTGCATGGGTGCGCCAGAGCGTGTATGGATGTACGTGTGTTCTCTCGCGTATGAGCGTACGTACGTGTGTTTTTGTCTTGGTCTAAAGGGTTACTTCTTTGTGAGCAATCATAACGCAAAACTTGATTGATTAATTGACACATCTCTTTTTAAAATGACTGTAGTTCCTATTAAACACATCTTTCTGCGACATGCAAGATTGAATACGTCTTCTCTGACTGCTCTGCATGACTGTATGACCATAGCATGTTATGCTTTCATTGTGAAAGATGCGTTCTTGCGATACGCTACCTTCTAGGACGCAACCCCAGCCAGAAACCATGGCGTCTTCTCCGGCGTAATTTCCGCTGTCTGTTTCTGCCAAATCTATGGGACTGGCTGTTTCAGAATATAAAATGGGGGAGCTCAGAATGATGGTAGCGATGTCGTTGCGAGGGTAGATACCAGCACTGTACTGATCGTGGACGTGAATCTCGCTCACCTATTTATATAATTTATATAAGTAATCCTATATTAGTACGCTCCCCGTTTTCAAATCAAAATACAAAGAATTTAGGATAGATATAATATAACGAACATTAAAAAATTAACGTTTGCTTATTGCATTATATATTACTGAGGGAAATAGCTCTCATTTGTCGTGGGTTATCATGTTAAGTTCTGAAGTAGACGTGCTGCTCACACAGAGCACTCTTTGTTCAGAGCAGGATTGCATCCGATTATATAACCATGGCAAATTCTGAACGAAATCACACGTCATCTGCAGCGATATAATTTACACTAGGTATCAGCGTATGTGCATTACTTACTTCTGCCGTCTTTCCATACTTTGTAATATCGGTGACACCATATTTGATAGAGACCTCACTGGATGGGTCCATAACTCTGCAATTAATCGTGTCAAACAATCAATAAAACGGCATGACACGATGACACATAGAGACTGTCATTGGTCCATACACGATTTTACCTAGTTATCAATTAATCCCCCCCTCTCTCTCTCTCTCTCTCTCTCTCTTCTCTCTCTCTATATATTATTATATGTAGTACGTAAGGTTAGTAGTACTAACCTTACGTTACCGTACGACGTCGACGACGCACACTACACACGACCACAACGAAACCTAACCAACCAACGTTACTCTCTTCC
>NW_014578408.1:78664-80292 GCF_000485595.1 Priapulus caudatus
CCCTTTAGGGCCCAAAACACCTACCCGCCAACCCATTCACCCGCCCACCCACCATCTACCTGTTTATTCCCAAAAGTGTTTGTTGTTGTTATGTTGGAACAAATTTATAATAATGAATTAAGCCGACACGGTTGTTTCACAGCCTATCTGAATGAATGTATGAATGTATGTATGTTTCACAGCCTATCTGAATGTATGAATGTATGTATGTATGTAGGTATGTTTCACCGCCTACCAGGCATTAATTTTTCTGAAGTGAGAAAAAGAGGTATCTTTGTTTTTTCAAGACGAGCAGAGCTATTTGATAGAGAGGTATTATATCTGGTTACGAGCATGCGACCCAGACGACAAATACCCAGAAAACGTGCGGCGTCTCGAGGTATTGCGCCAACGCATGCTGCAGTGTACTCTGGTATAGTTGTCACCGTTGCCACAACCGACCTCACGGTCGCCACCCCATGGGGACCCCTTCGCCGCGGTCGGACGCAAACGACAGCGAGTTGCAGGGGGCCTACTTGGATGGCTTCTAAGTTGGTTTGTTGGTCGCTGGTTTGCGTGGCTTCGCCATTAGGCAGGGTTATCAAGTAGGTAAGGGCAAACTGTCCCTTCTTCCTTCTCCCCGCAGACTAACGGGTTCTGGCAGGAATAACGAAATAAACAAACAGGTATTTTCCCATTTTTTAAAAATTACAAGATAAAATATATTTCGTGTAAACTGTTTTCTAAAAATTCTCTTACTATCATTTTCTGTTGGGGTTTTTCACATGGTTCTCATGTTATTATTGTGTACAGAATTATAACCTGTACATACAGTTTACAACCTTTTCCGCGAATTTTTCGTTTATGCATTGTGAGTTTTGATCTACGCAGTTAAAATAACATTATAACCAGAATCTATAATAATTTCGGACGCGAATTATAACGTTTGTACGCGTCTTTAGTAGTATAGGCCATTTTTTTAAACTATTGTGCAGTATATATTACGCGATACGTGATTGGTGACGGTCCGACATACGAATATCATCGTACATTTTATAAATACAGTTTTAACGAACAGTACATGGTGCGATTGGTGACGGTTTGACGTACGATATAATCGTAAATTTTGAAGTGTCATGCGCAGTATATCACGCGATTGGTGACGGGACGACGCGAGTATTACGGAATGATATTATACACGGGTATTTGGTATTATGTTATCATTGAGTCTAATCGAGTTGAAATGTATTGAATTGTATTAAAATGAATTGTATGGTATTAGTTGACATGGTACGCGGTGGCAGTTACAAGAAACACTAGGGTAAGATTATACACTTAAACGGATAAAATTGCAAGCAAAACCTATCACGACGAGGGTACAGCAAGTTTTTCCTCTCGGTAATTTTTCATAAAAAGTAACTTTCTCCAGTCAGGAGACTGGGGCAGGGTGAAATGTAGTGCAGAAATATCGCACCGTGGGAACGCGGCAAATACCACCGTTCAGGGACGTGCAATCTGTTGCACACGACATATTTAGAATGAACGGCCCTGTTCTCACAGCACGGCGACAACCGCGCCTGACTCTAGAACAAGGCCGAAGGCAAACGGGCAATCAGTAAGCGAGTTGTATGACAGTTCGAGAACTGGTC
>NW_014578409.1:0-4097 GCF_000485595.1 Priapulus caudatus
TATATATAAACTGCCGACGCGGCGTCGCGCGCACACTATAAAAACAAAAGCCATCATTATGTTGTCAACGCGAATTTATGGCCGCATGAATGACATAGCTGTTATAGGCGGCGACTCTCTCGTCCTCTCAGGAATCTAGCGGCGGCGGCGGCGGGAGAGAAATGAGAGAGAAAGAGAAAGAAAGAGAGAGCGAGATGGATATATTACGACGTACAGGGAGACACGCAAGTTGCCGTAACACGCTAGCAGGGTGTCGGCTGCTGCACCGCGTAAGAAAACATGTTACCATTTCTGCAGCAATATATATATTTATAGCTATACTCCGATTTATAAATGACATAATTCTTAGATGATATAACGTTAATCTGTGTCGATACGGCACATTTATCGTACGCAATACGGTTCTGAAATCCGAAATATTCCGAATTCCGATACACCTCTTTACCAAGGGTGTCATATATATAATGACAAACCATATAAATTAACACAATGTATACTGCTCCATAACTTTTCCGTATCGCCCC
Source organism: Priapulus caudatus (assembly GCF_000485595.1). NCBI lineage: Eukaryota > Metazoa > Priapulida > Priapulimorpha > Priapulimorphida > Priapulidae > Priapulus > Priapulus caudatus. The sequence goes on from NW_014578409.1 coordinate 525, forward strand.
CTCTCTCAATCTCACTAACTCCGCTCTCTCTCTTCCCCGCTTCCTCTCTTCCTTCACTTCCCCCTGATCTCCATCTCTTCGTCTCTCCCCCTCTCCCATCCTCTTTTCTCTCGCCATCTCTCTTCCCCTTCTCTCGCCCTCTCCCTCTCTCACCGCGCCTTTCTTGCCCCTCTCTCTCCCTCTCTCACCGCGCCTCTCTTCCCCCTCTCTCTGCCTCTCTCACCGCGCCTCTCTTCCCCCTCTCTCTGATGACGATATAACATGGTGTAGTGCAGGACTGTCACCTTCGACGACCGTCTCTCTCTCCTATAAACATGTTTTCGACCACGGCTGTTCCCTCTCCCTCTCCCCATCTCCCCCCCTCTCCTCCCTCCACCTCACTTACCCCCGCGCTCTCTTCTACTCGTACTCTACTCTCTCCCTTTCTTCCACTCTTCCCTCTCTCTCTCTCTCTCTCTGAGGAGTCACTCGTGCTCCTCTGCTCCTGACTCTCTGCTCTCTCCTGGCTCCCCTCCCTGTAACCGTCTTCCTCAATTCTCTCCCTCTTCTATAAACAGTGTTTGAGATCACGCGCGCGCCCGCCGTTCAGCAACCGTCGTACACGTGCGGGCATCGCAAAGGCGCGGCTGGGTGAATAGTCTGGTCTGCCTAGCGCTGACAAACCACGGCTGCCTTACGCTCGACTACTGTTAAAGCACAGGTAATAAACACAGCGCAGGGCCGAGCGAGGAAGATTGATGCGCGAGAAAAACGATAGATTGAGGTGAGGTAAACAAGAGGAGGACGAGGGAGAGAGAGAGAGAGAGAGAGAGCGAGAAGAGAGAGAGCCGGAAAAGAAGAGAAAGGGGAGAGAGAGACGAGCCCAGAGAAGGGACGAGCCGAGAGAGAGAGAGAAGGGTTAGAGTGGAGACAAGATATAGAAGGGCCATGAGAGGGTAGAGTGGGGAGAGGGACAGGAAGAGAGAAAGGGAGAGAGAGAGAGAGAAGAGAGACGAGAGAGACGGATGAGAGAGAAGGTTTAGGCGATGAGAGACGGAGAGAGGGCGAGAGGGAGAGAGATAGAGATATAGAGAGAAAAGGGGAGAGGCGAGAGTGCGTGCGAGGAGAGAGAGACCGAAGAGAGGGAGGGAGGGTGGAGGGAGAGAGATCAGGGAAGAGTAAGCAGAGAGAGAGAATTACATGGAGAGAGGGGTTTAAAATGAGCGGAGAGGCAGAGAAAGCAGAGAGAATGAAAAAACAGAAAATCAAGAAAGACAGAGAGGACGAGGGAGAGAGGAGATGAGAGATGAGAGAGAGAGAGAAGAGATGACGAAGAGAGGACGTCGTAGAGCGAATCCACACAGAGGAGGAGCAGCACCACCATCTCAGACATATATAGCAGATCATATGATAGACACACCATGCGCGACACACCGCACACACTCACACACACACATACCCCCAGCAACACAAACACCCACACACACACTACACACACACGATGCAACACCAATTACGATCACAAACACGAACACACACACGGACCAACCACCCCACCCCACCCATCCACACACCACACCCACACACACACACACACCACACACACACACACACATCACAGCACACACGACACACCACACACACACACAACACAGTACCGCACACAACCACACACACACACACACACACACACCAACACACACACACACACACAACACAACACACACACACCACAACACACACTCGCTCGGAGACGGAACGAACAGGCAAGCGGGTTTCCTTCACATGGTCCTTGGCGCATGTCAACCCATCATTTCCATATCAATTATTAATCGGCTCGACAGAACACCCGCCAGGGGGGAAGGAGCGTACCGGACAACAGTGCTGCTTAATTCATCAGTATTAACTCCTCACTAGCCGCGGACTACATGACAACGGCATATGTCACAAGTAGGGTTTGGAGGAGACAAGTGTCGCCTAGCTGGCTATGCGGCGAGCGCTCAGGTATGGAGTACTGTATATATATTATACCGCTTATTAACATATATAATATTACTCCACTCACACAGATTACGCCGCACCGTTCCACCGGTTGGGATAGCCTATGTGTGTTTAGAGCTATGTTCTACTTTTTGTTGGCATACAGTGCATGAAGACACACCGACGCACGCGCTACATGGCGCACGATACATCACCGACGCGCTGGTGCGCACCACACGCACTGCGCACCAACGTACGCTTGCCGCACGCACACACGCACAGCGAACGCACACACACTCATACACGCGAGCGCGGCGTATTACACAATGAAATGGCCGTAACGTAGACGTTACGCCGAAGTAAACAACTCCACCTCCCACGCCACACATGCAAGCACGCACGCCACGACTATTACGTACGTTGATCCACATTCTCTTCGCTAACGTATGCACGAAACCGCCATCACTCGGGGAAGCTTCTTAAAAACACGCTTAACAGACCCCACGGGTCCGTCTCTCTCTCCCGCACACACGCACGCCACCGTGCGCAACGCACGCACAGACACACACAAGCAGTACATACACACACGCAAGCGCACGGCACGCACCGCACAGGCACCACCACAACATACACACAACGATCCACGACAGAAGCGCACACGCACGCACAGGCACACACATACAAACACACACACACACGCCACTCGCACTCCGGCGAGCCGCGCACGCCCGCTCCCGCCGCGCGCACGCACGCCGCTAACGCACACAGCACCAGGCTGCGCAGCGTTACACACGGCACGCAGTTAACGCACGCACGGCACGCACGCACACACGCACGCACGGTCACGCAACGCACGCACGCACACACATATATATAATACACCTCACACACACACACAAACTCACACACGCACACACACACTTAGACTCACGCGCGCACGCACGCACGCACACACACACACTTAGACTCACGCGCGCACGCACGCACGCACACGCACACACTTAGAGTTACGCACGCGCGCACGCATGCCGACGCCGCCCTCCCGCCCGCGCCCTCGTTACCGGCCGCCTGTGTATGCGGCAGACGTCGGCCGACCGATGCATCAACGTCAGGCGGGTAGCAGCACGGGAGGGGAGGATGGGGGGGGGGAGGGTATGCAGGCAGGCAAGGGGGAAGCCCGCGGCAGCACCGCCAGCACCGGCGCATAACAATGGCGATCTACATCGACAGGGGTAGCTACGGGTCATCTGCATGCCAGCCGACCGTCGCCGGACGAGCGACGAGCAGTCATCGATCAGGGCGTGTGCGCATGCGTTGCGACGCGAGCCGACGTCCTGCGGGGAGATAGATGTGGATGTGGAAGATCGGCATTCCCGGATGTGTGCGCGCGAAAGGAGGGGGAGGGGAGGGGGAGGGGAGGGGAGAGGGGGAGGGGGGGGGGTGTTTAAGCAATTACAGGTAAACCGTCATGTTAGACATGCGAGCGCTGACATTTGAATATGCGTACATGTATATTATATACGCACGCACACGCACGCACGCGTACACACACACACACACACACACACACACACACACACACACACACACACACACACACACACACACACACAC
>NW_014578409.1:4954-5916 GCF_000485595.1 Priapulus caudatus
GAGAGAGAGAGAGAGCTCGCGCGAGCGCGAGAGAAACATTATGCGTTTACACGCCCGCGTGCAATATGGGCTTAAATACCGCAGGTTCGACCGGGAACCTATACACCGACCCTCTACTAATACTAACCCGGCACCCGCAAGGAATTTATATATGGAACCTTAAAACATATATAGACCCCGACGCTTGTAGCTGTTAGAGTCTTGTAAAGTGTCTAACCGCCTACTAATGACTGGTTCCTCCGGGGCGAATAACAACACGTTCTAGCAATGATTGCCTGCCATGCAAAAAAATACACACGCAAAAAAATATAGACACCTATACAGTCTCCATCGTAGTCCAATAATTCGAGACTATCAGACGGACTAGCAGATGTGTGAGTTGCGGCAGAGGATAAACAGTGATTAGTTCTGGTTATTATAACCTATCTCTAACTAGATGAATCACAAACTGATGCTAATAAGCCCCAAAATATCGGTCGCAAACAACCCGCCCATGATAAAAACTGTTCCTCGTATAATTATATATATATATATATATATATTGCAGGCGGTCTTGTTAGTCATGTTGGGCGTGGAAGGGTAATGAATATAAATCAATTGTAATCTCCTCTCACGCCAACGCATCCTCACTTAAACCGCATCCTCCTACGCACCACATGTTCAGCTGTCTTCATCGCAGCTTCTTTCTCCTACCACGTCACCTTGCTCCTCCTTCACCCGCGCATTCTTCCTCGCCCGCCGCATCTTTCATCGCCACCTATACGAGCTACTCATTTCTTGGTTTCTTCCTATCATCGATCCATAGCGTCCATTCCTCCTCCTCTTCCAATCACGACCTTCTCACTCCATCGTACTCTTTTCCTTCATGAAACCACTCTAGGAGAGAGAGAGAGAGAGAGAGAGAGAGAGAGAGAGAGAGAGAGGAGGAGGAGAGAGAGAGAGAGAGAGAGAGAGAGAGAGAG
>NW_014578409.1:6625-9729 GCF_000485595.1 Priapulus caudatus
GGTGTCAGTGTGCGTGCTTGGTGTCCGTGACAGACTCGCTGTCTGCGTGCTTGCGTGCTTTAAACGTCCGTGTGCGTGCACGGTGTCTGCGTGCGTGCACGGCCGGTGTCCGTGTGCGTGCATGGTTTTGTGCATGCGTGTTTGGTATGTGTGTACGTTTCTAGTTTCCGTGTGCGTGCTTGGTACGTGTGTGTGTCAGTGTGCGTGTTTGGCATGTGCATGCGTGATTGGTACGTGTGCGTGTGTGTGTGTGTGTGTGTCAGTGTGCGTGTTTGGTACGTGTGTGCGTGTGTGTGTGTGTCAGTGTGCGTGTTTGGTACGTGTGTGCGTGTGTGTGTGTGTGTCAGTGTGCGTGTTTGGCATGTGCATGCCTGATTGGTACGTGTGCGCGTGCTTGGCGACAGTGTGCGTGCTTGGTATGTGTGTGCGTTTGTGTGTCAGTGTGCGTGTTTGGTACGTGTCTGCGTGTGTGTGTGTCAGTGTGCGTGTTTGGTGTCAGTGTGCGCGTTTGGTGTACGGGTGCATACTTGGTATGTGCGTGCATACTTGGTGTCTGTGTGCGTGCATGATGGGTGTGCGTGCTTCGTGTCTGTGTGCGTGCATGACGTGTGTGCGTGCATGATGTGTGTGCGTGCTTCGTGTCTGTGTGCGTGCATGATGTGTGTGCGTGATCGGTACGTGTCCGCGTGCTTTGCTCGCTATAATTGCTTCGCTAAGTTTAGCATCGATTAATTAAAGATGTCCGTCTTTCTTCAAGTTCTGTACCGTGCTCGCACCGCTCTTCCGGCTTGCGCCCCCTCACGCGTTATATAGGTAAGAGGTGTACGTACGTTAGTGATCGTGCGCGCTACCACCATAGCTGGCCTGTAATTTTTTTTATGACTGCGCACGGAACATACGCACATGAACCTACGCGTACAGCTGGTGTGGTGTGTGTGTGTGTCGTGTGTGTGTGTGTGTGTGTGTGTGTGTTGTGTGGTGTGTTGGTGTGTGTGGGTGTGTGTAGTCGTGTGGTGTGCGTGTGTGTGTGGTGTGTTGTGTGTGTGTGTGTGTGTGTGTGGTGTGAGTGGTGTATGGTGCGTGTGCGTGTGTGTGTGGCCGCGCGCGTGTGTGTGTGCGTGTGTGTGCGTGTGTTGTGCGTGTGCGGTGAATTGGTGTGTACTGACGGTGTATACGTGCGTACTGGTGTTATTCCGGTGTATTACGTATAAAAAAAGATACTGGTTCTATATTTCCAGGAGTGAATGATAGGGGGTTATGATAACCCTATTATTTAATCCTAATTATACATAGCTCCTCCTCTAACCATATATCCAAGACGAAGAAAGAACCACTGTCGCTGCACATCATAGCGGCCTCACACCTCACGGCTATATTATCAAAGGAAGATAGTGACAATATCAAGGATAAATTCAAGGACAATTTCAGCGAACATATTCAGGGGTGAATAACGAAATAATTTTTCATTATTAACCATTGATACGAATTCACACGAACGCAGCAACAGCCGCCTAAACGTACACCATAGACAAACAGTAAACCCTAAAAATAAACGAAAACAGAAAAATAAACGAAAAACATGGGGTAAGTAAGATACAGGCGCAAACAGCGAGGTAGGATATGACACAGATGCAAGGCGAGCAACTCCCCGAGCCTCCTATCCATTTCCCAGCCCACCGCCCCGCTTTTTTCGGCGTGTAATTTTTTTTAGGCGCGTCTCTAACCGCCCGCGCAACGTTGCCCTGCGTATTATAACACCCCCCCCCAACACGTAACTCGGAATTCACTACTGGCCATCTTTGCACATATGTCTCACACACACACACACACACTCATAAGAACACATTCATCGGCAACCTAAATTATACACCATGGCACTTCACCGCGTGCACTTTAAAATAATAATAAAATATGTGGGACAAAACACGTGGTGGCGGTCGCTCAATAGCGGTAGCAGTAGCAGTAGTATCAGCAGTAGTAGCAGTAGCAGTAGCAGCAGTAGCAGCAGTAGCAGCAGTAGCAGTATAGCATAGCAGTAGCAGTAGCAGTAGGCAGTCAGCAGTAGCAATAGCAGCAAGCAAGTAGCAGCAGTATCAGTAGCAATAGCAGCAGTTTAGCAGCAGTAGCAGCAGTAGCAGCAGTAGAAGTAGTAGCAGTAGCAGCAGCAGCAGCAGCAGCAGCAGCGCAGCACAGCAAACCACACCACCACCACCACCCACCACCACCACCACCACACTACAACCAGCAGCAGCAGCGCAGCACGCAGCAGCAGCAGCAGCAACACCACAACCGCAGAGCAGCAGCAGCAACACCACAACCAGCAGCAGCAGCCGCAGCAACATCACAACCAGCAGCAGGCAGCAGGCGGCAGTGTGCCGCGCGCGCTCGAGAAGTGTAAATCATAATATCATTCCGCCTCCAGCCACGCCTGGATTCAGGTGTCGAACGTGCCCCTCGTGAGAAACCTCACTCCTCGTTTCCCAGGAGTCTTCCACGATCTACCTATAACCCCTTCCCCAGCACAGGCACTTGGAACTGTCTCAATAAAAAAAATAAGAGTAATAAAGCACGAAATGTATTACTAGCAGTCTTAATGTTTCTCTACTCTATTTCGCAATATAATCACCTATAAAATGCCGGTCAAAATGCTCATCTGACAACACAACAAAGTACACCGCAACGCCCGCGCTGTGCACAAACACATGAATAAGAAAGTGTTTGTTTTGAAACTCTCTATTCATGTGTTTTGTTGCACAGCGCGCGGCGTGCGCTACTGTGTGTTGGCAGATGAGCATTTGACTGCATTTTACAGGGATTAATAGGCGAAAATAGAGTAAGAGAAACATTAAGACTTTGGTAGTAAATACATTTCGTGTTTATTTACATTTTTTTATTTTATTTGAGACGTTCCAAGTGCTGTGATTCCCACAGGCCTTTCGCTGCACACTTGCCACCCTCACGACCCCCCTCGTACGCAGTATCGCGTCATGCGCCCCTACCACCAACACGTTCACGACGCGTGCATCAACGGTACTTTACTGACAAACATTCTTGCAAAAGTGAATAATACATGTAGAAAAAGGTTATTAAATTGACTACGTCCA
>NW_014578409.1:11515-18904 GCF_000485595.1 Priapulus caudatus
GCAGCACCAGCAGCAGTAGCACCAGCAGCAGCAGCAGCAGCAGCACCACCACCAGCAGCAGCAGCAGCAGCAGCGGTAACATGAGAGGCACCCGGTGGCAGCGACGGCACCGTCTCGTCACCACTATAACTATCTCAGACATGTGCCGCGCAGCGTCTAGAACGCCATGGCCCGGACAGACTCGCTGTCCGCGTGCGTGCTCAACGTCAGTGTGCGTGTTTAGTGTCAGTGTGCGTGCTTNTATATACATATAATATATATGTTATTATATATATATGCGCGTGTGCGTGTGCGTGTGCGTGCGCGTGTGTACGTGCGTGCATGCGCGCGCACATATATATATATATATATATATATTAAGAAGGCTGCCAGTCAGTGATGTGAAACTATTTTAACAGGGACGATTTACTATGAAAGTAAGTTACAGCTAGCCTCTAACCATCTCATCGCTGATGCTGCGAACTTTATGAACTTTTTCGTCAAGAGTTATGAACTAACCCATCCGTAACTCTTCATAACCTACAGCCTACAGCCTAACCTTACAGCCCGCAAGCTCAACTCAACGTACGCATTCTTACAGTGCAGTCATCACACTTCACCAACGTGGCATCGCGTGGCAACGGCAGCCGCCCACGACTGACAAGAATTGACACAATCTCACACCCTTCTCTCTCTCGCGCGCTCTCTCTCTCTCTCTNCCTGCTGCTTGCTGTTACTGCTACTCGCGCTTCCTGCTGCGCTGCTGGCCGCTGCGCGGCTGTTACGCTGCTGCTGCTGTTGCTGCTGCTGCGTTGCTGCTGCTGTTACTGCTGCGTGCGGCTGCTCCTGCCATACGTGTCGCTCTGAACATATCCATCCGCGCAGCGAATTAGCGTAAGTAAGGCTAATATGCTGGCTTGTGCAATCTTTATGCTGCCCTTGCCGACAGCCGAAAGTGTTTATCATGGCATATATACTATAATATATTATCATATATTATATATATATATATAATATATGTACGTGCGTTTTCAATTAAGTAGTGTCAGCGTGATGTGGGCGCACATTAATGGTCGGCAGGATTACAAGGCGCGTGCAGGCGACCGCATGCATCCGCGGCCTGCACGCATCGCACCACACGTACGCTGCACGCACACGCACACCGCAAGCACGCACGCACACACACCGTGCGCGCACACACACACACACGCGCCGCGCGCGCACACACCCACAACATGTCATGGTCACGGATTGCAAGCTACACAGCACCAACGCACACACACGCACGCGCACGCACATCCCACAACGTACGTCAAGCACACACCCAACCACGCACGGACGCACGCACACACACAACCGCACTCACCGAGCACGAGAAGCACATTGCACGCACGCACACCAACACCACCACACACGCAGCGCACGCACACACGTACACGCTCGCTACACGGACGGCATACACGCGCGACATCATTATTACGGAACGCAGTCACAGACGCAAGACATTGAATGAAGAAAGACTGAATGAAAGTTAGGGCTGCAGCGACGGAGACGCGAGGAGCGGGGCGGCTGTGCATGCGTGGTAGTTTCAACCGGCTAGCACAGTACGTGGCCCCCGCCGGTACAGCCCCGCCCCCGCCGCGCCCGCCCGGGCGCGCTAGCATACGGTGCTTGTCTAGTCACTGTAGTACAGCATTACCACGCGCGCGCAGAGCCCGTCGCATGCACGCCGTTTACAACGCCTAGTACGAGGCCCAGAGAAACAAGATTCGATTACAACTGTGTATATTGCGTGTTCAGCGCGTACATTGGGCGTGTACTGTGTAAGAACGTGTTCTTGCTACTGCTGCTGCCGCTGTGCTGCTGGCTGTGGTGGTGTGTCGCTGCTGCTGGGTGTGGTGCTGCTGCTCTAACTGCTTGCTGTTGTTGCTGCTTCTGCTGTTGCTGCTGCTGCTGCTGCTGCTGCTGCTGCTGTTACTGCTGCTCGTGCTGGCTTGGCTGCTGCTGCTGGTGTGGTGTGCTGCTGCTGTTGTTGTAGCGCGCTGCTGTTGTTTGTTTGTTTGTTGGCTAGCTGCTGCTATGCGAACACGATGGCCGCAGACACGTGGTGTGTATCAAGCGGCTAGTATCTACCTAGGTATATGCAGTGATTGCGGCCAGAAATGATTGCTAGGGCTTGTCTCCGTGCCTGTTGTCACCGGCAATCTCAAGTAACAATAATTATATAAATAACGCATTCACGCATATATATTAATATATATATATATATCATATATGTATATTGATCTATATTATTATATATATATATATATATATATATATATATATATACTGTGGTACAGTTCACATTGCTAATGTGCTAAACTTCACATGTCAAAATATCCATATCATTTCTGCTGCAACTACAATACTACGCAATCATATATATTTATATATATATATATATATATATACTGCGGTACAGTTCCCACTGCTAATCACAATAACATATTATTTCTGCACTCACAGCGCTGCTTTCAGCTTTCTTTCTCGACTCTACTACTAAAATAATACTACTAAATAAATACTACTAAATTAGTTTGAATACTGAAGTCACTCAGGATTGCTACGAACAAGCACAAGAGGTCTCTGTGTTCCAACAGCATATTATTTGTGTGCCAGATTGTTCGCCCCCTGCCGAGAGTAAAATTTTCTCCGACATCTCACAAAGCGCATGATGTTTTATATATTCGCTTATGCCATTTCATAATATCTCGCCATGTTTCATGACATCTCACAAAACACATAATGTTATATATATATAATATATAAATATATATATATATATATATATATATATGATATATTCGCCCACGCCACTACATTATATCTTTCCGTGTTTCGTGACACCTCACAAAGCACGTAACTTTATATAGTACAATTATATAGTTTGATAGTATATAATTTACTATATATGAATTATTCGCTTTCGCCATTCCATAATATCTCGTCACGTTACATGACATCTCACAAAGCACGTAATTTTATATAGTATAATTATATATTTTCATAGTATACAATTTTATTATATGTGTGAGATATTCGATTTCGTCATTCCATAATATCTCGTCACGTTAAATGACATCTCACAATGCACGTAATGATATATGTGATATATTCGCTCACGTCATTCCATAATATCTCGTCATGTGCCATGACACCTCACAAGCCACATAATGACATCTGTAAACTAACTGCCGAACTAAACTCACTAAAAAATAGATTGCAAATGAACTCGGTGGATAAATGCAGTGAGGCAACCAGTAATCACATTATATTTGCCTTCGTTTGGATGACGTGACACTCATATTGTTCAGCCATCTTGTAAAGGATGGGATTTATGATTGATAATGCTATAAAGTGGCCTCTTGAATTTTACCTCGCAGCATAATTCTAGGGGTCATTATTTACATTATATAATTGTAAATAATAACCCAGGATTACGATGCGATATGTATATATAATATATCTATATCCCTATACCTATATAATATACCTCCCCGCCCCCCCCACCGAACCGCAACCCCAATAAATCCCGCCGCCACCCGCCACCAACCGCTGGAAAAAAAACTTAAAACTTATTTCATGTCTTGCGAAATCATTCTAACAATAATTATCATAAAAGAGCTCAGTATACAGTATGATACGAGCTATACAGCTGTAAACTAGTATATTATAATTTTTATTCTTGATAATATCCAACTCTGCACGGGGAGTAGACCTATAACATAATAACACAAGCCACTGCGGAGCTGGTTGTGTTAGGAAAGCTACCGACAGAAGGCAAGGGTTGGTGGGGTCGGGGTGGGCGGTTTGTTACAGACAGCTATAATAAAATATAATATATATATCAAGAGCCATAATAGAAGATTACATTCTATTATCTCTATTATAAACTCTTTGATATATAAAATATATATATCTTATAATATATATATACTTAATATATTTATATATATATCCTATTTATATTTTATATATATATATATAGTAATATATATCTACAGTAATAATCAACACTCAAGAGCTAATATCATGTATTATTAAGCTTACTTGATATATCTACATACCGGTATTCCGATGATGAGGATGGTACATATAATTATTGTAAGGACGGGAAATTCCTCACTTTGGCTACTATCTCAACATGACAACGGCGATGCAACCACGACACGATGACGATGACGACAGCGTGACAGAGACATAATCCACAGCAATCCGACGCGAGCACGAGTGTTAGCCCCTGACTTCAACCAACAACACGATGACGACGACGACGACGACGAGACGACACGACGCACGACGACGACGAGACGATGAGAGACGACGACGACGACGATAACGATGCACGAGCTCAACTTCACGTGGCGACGGCGAGCCAGTGACGTAGCAGACGATTCGAACGTCGGTATGATGCGACTGTGGCGAGTGACGCGCGTCGCATGTCGCGACAAGAATGTCGCAGAAACAGCCGCGTTAACGATATACACTCCAATGCTCTCTCTCTCTCTCTCTCTTCTCTCTCTCTCTCTCTCTCTCTCTCTCTCTCTCGCTCTCTCTCTCTCCTCTCTTCCTCCTCTCTCTCTCTCCTCTCTCTCTCTCTCTGTCTCTCTCTCTCTCCTCCCTCTCTCTCTCTCTCTCTCCAGATCTCTCTCTGTTCTCTCTGTCTCTCGCGCTCTCTCTCTCCTCGCTCATCTCTCTTCTCCGTTTTCTCTGCTCCGCTGCTCGTCTCTCGCGTACAGCTCTCTCTGCCTCTCGCACTCTCGCTTCCCTTGCTCTCTGCTCTTCTCTGCTCCTCTCGCTCTCGTTCCTCTCTCTCTCTTCTTCTCTCTCGCTCATCAGCTCTCTATTCCTCCGCTTTCTCTCTTCATGTCTCTCGGATACCCTCTCTCTCTCTCTCTCTCTTCTTCTCTCTCTGGTCTCTTCGTCCTCGCTCTCATCGCTCTCCAATCGCTCTCTCTCTCTCTCTCTCTTCTCCCTCCCTCTCTCTCTCTCTTCTCTCTCTCCCGTCTCTCTCTCTCTTCTCCTCTGCAACGCTCTCTCTCTCTCTCATCATCCTCTCTCTCCTCTCTCTCTCTCTCTCTCGTCTTACTCTCTCTCTCTCTCTCTCTCTCTCTCTCTCTCTCTCTCTCTCTCTGGCTCTCTCACTCTCTCACTCGCTCTCTCGCTCTCTTGCCTACTCGAAACGAGTTCTCGCTTGCCAATATCACAAGAGCGCACAGCGCGACTCTGAAGAGGTTTGTTTTTGTGCCGATGCTCGCTCCCTCTCTCTGTCTCTCTCGTTATCTTTCTCTCTCTCTCTCGTTCACGCTGTCTCTTGCTCTCTTTCTGTCTCTCTCGCTCGCTCGCCCTCTCTCTCACCCCCTCTCTCTTGCTCTCGCTCTCTCTCTATATATTTTCCTGTATCTCTCGTTCTCTCTATCACTCGATCTCTCTTCCCCCCTCTCTCTCTCTCGCTCTCGAGAACGAAAAATACGTCGAGAGACGAATCGTCGCCACTGTAGACTCACGTAGTCTGTACACGTAGTCTATCGGTCTCTCCTCACTCACACACTCCTACTGCACTGTCTGCCTGTCTGTCTGTCTGCCCGTGTTTTGCGTTTTGCTGCACAGCCGACTATAACACAAGGAGTTATACGCCACCTATCTCTCTGCGGGTAACTTATCTGGTACGCCACCTATTTCTCTGCGGGTAACTTATCTGGGACGCCACCTATCTCTCTCCGGGTAACTTGTCTGGTACGCCACCTATCTCTCTCCAGGGAACTTATCTCTCTCCGGAGAACTTGTCTGGCACGCTAACACGTGTTCGTTCGTTCGCTTACAGAAATCCTGATCACGGCAGGTGCCTAGTGGGTATCTCCAGGTACCTATAGTCATGCAGTCTAGCACGCGCCGGCCGCTAGTCCAGTAGCGGTATCACGGCTGCAGCACGTGTTATGTATCTCGCTGACAACGTCCCAGATATGTCGACCACGAGAACTACTTACGAAGAACTGTTTACGTCTTGCTCAGGCACTGAACAGCGCACTTCGTCTTTAGTCTCTCATTCGCTGATATCAAAAGAGACAATCAGAAATTGGCGTCAAAATCCTTCGGGTGCGCGCGCACGTGTATATGTGTCTCTCTCTCTCTCTCCTCTTACGTCTCTCGCGCTCTCTTCTCTCTCGCGCGCGCTCTCTCTCTCTCTCCTCTCGTCTCTCTCTCGCTCTCGTTCTTTCTCGTCGTAGACACAGCAGCGTTTCTCTACGAGCGTTCGCGGGATCGCGGCTCGAGCATGCCAGTGCTCTCTCTCGCTGCTCAGCACTCTCTGCTGTTGCTAGCTCGCTGCCAGGCTGCCTCACAGCCTCGCCGGGCTCTCACAGCATTGATCAGTAGCGTGACGGGTTCCGACTAGCGCTCCCTATTGTATCGGCTCGCACTTGCCACGGCGCTCCGCTCAGCGGGAGATGGCAGCGGCGGCGGCGGTGATGATGATGACGATGGTGAGGTGTGCTCGGCGTGGCTCGTCCGTATAGGATTGCTAGCTGCGGGTACGGTGAGAGGTGTTGTACTTACAGATGTGTGTGCGTTTCCTTCTCCTCGAGAGAGCGAAGACTGGGACGTAGCGTTGAGTAAAAACACACACACGCGCACAAGCAGACACACGCGCACACGCAGACACACGCGCACACTCACGCGCACATGCACACACAATACGCACGCTCGCACGCGCACACTCACGCGCACGCGCGCGCACAAGACGCACGCACACGCGCACAAACCCGAACGTTAACGCACACGCACGTACACGCACGTACACGCACGCACACGCACGCACACGCACATACACGCACGCACACGCTCGGGCATCTGTTTACTACTAGTACTATATCGGTTACAACCGGAGCGCGTTATGAGAAGCTGAGAGAATATGTTGCAAGTTGGCTATATATACGGGCTACACACGCTACACCTAACACCAGGTGTTAATAATGACAAATTGTCATTATTGGGACAAATTATTTATGACAATTATTTACAAATGACAATTATGACAATTATTTGACAATTTTTATGACAATTATTTACAAATTACAATTATGCCAAATTATTTATGACAATTATTTATGACAAATTTGTCATTATTAATCCCTGCTAACACCTATATTCGAGCAAGTTCATGCACCTTACCCTATGGCTGACTGTATCCACGATGATAAACTTCTACACACACACTTCACGACACTTTCATTGCACTTAACTCCTACTGCTGCTGCTGCTGCTGCGGCTGCATCTGCTGCTACTGCTGCTGCTGCTGCTGCTGCTGCTGCTGCTGCTGCTGCTGCTGCGGCTGCATCTGCTGCTACTGCTCGTTACTCCTCTTCATTT
>NW_014578409.1:25817-26596 GCF_000485595.1 Priapulus caudatus
ACACACACACACACACACACTACACACGCACACACACACACACACACTACGACACACACACACACACACACACACACACACACGACACGACACACACACACGACACGCACACACACACACACACACACACACACACACACACACACACACACAGATATACAGACATG
The DNA here is from genome assembly GCF_000485595.1 of Priapulus caudatus. Taxonomy (NCBI): domain Eukaryota; kingdom Metazoa; phylum Priapulida; class Priapulimorpha; order Priapulimorphida; family Priapulidae; genus Priapulus; species Priapulus caudatus. The sequence goes on from NW_014578409.1 coordinate 25,985, forward strand.
TTATATCATTACGTGCTTAGGCGTCTGAAGAATTAGTTGCGTGTCACTTGTAAGTGTCAGTAAAAGCTGCATTTGATATCAACACAACTAGCAAAGTCCACTATATAACAATGCAAGCTAACCTGTATTCAATACAACTTTGTGTGTGTGTCTGCGCTTGTGTGTATGCATGCGTGTACCTTTGATGCATGCACGTGTTTCGTGCCGTGCATGCGTGCTTACGTATGTACGTATGCAAATAGATATATAGATACATAGATAAATAAATAAAAAAAAAAATAATATATATATATATATATGGAGAGAGAGATAGATAGATAGATAAATAAATAAATTAATCAATAAATGAAAAAATAAACAATTTAAATAAAAAAATAAACAATTTAAATAAATTCATCAGTGCATGATCGAAAAGTGTAATAAATGGCATAGACAGACATATATAGAGTGACGACGTATTAAACCTTCGGGATATATTTCAACCATATCAAAATTCATCAAAAACAAAAACAATTTGAGCATTGCCTATGACAACTCGACCGATATATTTGTTAAAAATTTCTAATTAGGCTGAAAATACGACAGCGGACAGAGTAGCGCACACACATACAC
>NW_014578409.1:28084-28686 GCF_000485595.1 Priapulus caudatus
CACCAGCAGCAGCAGTAGTAGCAGCAGTATCAGCACCAGCAGCAGCACCACCAGCAACAGCACCAGCAGCAGCAGCAGCAGCAGCAGCAGCAGCAGCAGCAGCAGTAGTAACCCACCATCACCACCATCACGGCCCTCACCAGGAGGGATAGTCATTACACCGCTATGCGCTATAGATGCAAACCCGTCCCAATAAGATAAGTGATTCCCAACAGCTACCGAGACATTATTCATTAGTCACGATTCAAAATTGGTGTCATGCTTTACATTTAGAGCACTCGAGGCCACATAGCGGACAATATATCACGCAGACAAATTCACATAAAGAGACGGGCCGAGAAGAAGAGTAGGGCAGAGATGAAATATAACAGGGTGCGCGTGAAAAAAGAGTTACTTATAAACACATACACACGCACACGCACGCACGCGTACACCCTCACACAAACATATTCAATACAACTTTGTGTGTGTGTCTGCGCTTGTGTGTATGCATGTGTACCTTTGATGCATGCACGTGTTTCGTGCCGTGCATGCGTGCTTATACGTATGTACGTATGCAAATAGATATATAGATACATAGATAAAGTTGTATTGAATATGTT
>NW_014578409.1:30035-33001 GCF_000485595.1 Priapulus caudatus
AATAAATAACTACTCTCTCTCTCTCTCTCTCTCTCTCTCTCTATATATATATATATATATATATATATATATATTCACATCATAAACATCTCCATATATGTAACACGCATGAATACGCACCGATCACATAACATTCCACACAACGACGAGCCATTATGTTGTGTTTGACATCTCTCGCCATTACGCCTAGCAGTCAGCCGATATAACAACAGTCAGACGATAACAACAGTCAGACGATAACGCACCCCATACCCCCCACCCCACCCCCACCACCCACACCCCGCGCTATATCCATGTAAATGCACATAACCCCTCTAACTGCCGACAACACGCTAATAGCACTCAAATACTCAAAACGTCGTCAGTTAAACGGTGTCGACTAACCCGCGAGCGTTAGCGTGCTTTTGTATAGACTATATAACTATAGCGGGCGCTGTGTATATATATATATATATTATATAACTAGCGTCGTTTTGTTAGGTGGTGGGCGTAGCAGCACGGCGAGTAGCATTCGCATGATTGCAAGTTAAGAGAAAGAGAGAGAGAGAAAGAGAGAGAGAGAAGAGAAGAGAGAGAAGAGCAGGAAGAGAGAGAGAGAGAAAGAGAGAGAGAGAGAGGCAGAAATTAGGAGAGAGACGAGCATGGCATCGGCGGGAGAGAGAGAGAGAGAATGATGTCTATTGCTTGATGGCGCGTCTAACGCGCGCAAGCGGAAAGCGACAATGTGTCAGAAGCAATGTTTCGATACCGGCACTGAATAAGGTAGTTATTCAGTCTCCTCCCCGCTCTGATCACGCCACTCGTTCTGCCTGTCGCTCTGCCCGCTTCTGCTCTCTCTTCGCATTGTCTCGCTCGCTCTGCTCTGTCTGCTTCCGCTCGCATCTCACTCTCTTCTGATGCTCCTCTGTCTCTCTCGCAGCCTCGCTCTCTCCTCTCTCTCGATCGCGCTCATTCTCTCTCGCGCTCGTCTCTCTCCCTCTGATCGCTCTCTCTCTTCTCTCTCCTCTCTCTTTCTCCCGTCGCTCTCGATCACTCTCTCTCTCTCTCTCTCGCACTTCTGCTCGCACTCTATGCATGGGTCTGCTTCTGCTTTCGTCTATCTGTACCTCCCTCTCTCCTTTCCTCTCGCGCTCTCTCTCTCGCTCTCTCTCTCTCTCTCTCGCACTTCTGCTCGCACTCTATGCATGGGTCTGCTTCTGCTTTCGTCTATCTGTACCTCCCTCTCTCCTTTCCTCTCGCGCTCTCTCTCTTTTTCTGTCTCTCTCTCTGTTTCTCTCTCACTCTATCTGTCTATCTGTCTCTCCGTGTATGTGTGTATTTGTCTCTCTGTCTTTCTGTCTATCAGTCCGTCCGTCCATCTGTCCATCTGTCTATCTGTCTGCTTACCTGCGTGTCTGTTTTTCTGTCCGTCTGACTGACTACCTATCTCGCCTCTTTCCTCTCTATCCCTTCGCTCGCCCATTCTATAACCGCTCTCACTCTCTCGTGCTTTCTCTCCGCCAATCCAACCCCTCACCCCCTCACCCCCTTTCTGCTCCTTCCACTCGTACCACGCACGCAAACGAATAAATGAAATGACTTCGTAATGACCGCATTTGCTCTCATTTTGCAGGAGTCAACGGTAAAAGGACGCCGATAAAGCGAGAGAGAGAGCGTCAGTGGGAGTGTCACGAGTGAGAAAGCGCTGCATTACCGACCGCGCAATTACATTATAGCGTCATATATATATATATAGACGTCATATTAGACGTGATATCGCGCGATCGCGCTGCGAATCGAAAAGCTATTAAATTCTAATGACGCCGTTTGGAAAGGTAAATGAGTACGACACGAACGCACGCACGCACGCACGCACGCGCACGCACGCACGCACACACACACGCGCATGCACGCACACACGCACGCGCACACACAAACATACGCGCATACGAAACTGCGGGCGCGGTCGCACGCATGCACGCACGCGCACGCACGAACATACGCGCAGACGAAACGAATGCACACGCGTACGCACGCACGAAAACGAATGCACGCACGCACACCGAGCCGGCGGAAATGCATGTGTACTCACACCCGCCGCGCACGCACGCACACATTACGCCCGCACTCACACCCGCCGCGCACGCACGCACACATTACGCCCGCACGCACATCCGCCGCGCACGCACGCTCACATTACGCGGCTCCAATCCGAGTGGGACTAAGACGCGCGCACGCATGCATGCACTTACGCAAACACACACACGCGCACACACACGCACGCACGCACGCACGCACGCTCACGCATGCACGCACGCAGGTCTCGGCTTCATCCGTGTCTGACTCCCCACCCGCTCTCCATCCACGCCCTGACAGAGATGGCGCCTTAGCATCTGAGCACGCTTGCCCCCCAAGGTACCTTAATCACCATCACTAACGTCTAGCTAAGCTCTACTAAGCTCCATGGCTCCATCCAGCGTCCATGCAGCAAAAAGCAGGCGGGAGTATATACGTATATACGGGAGCGCCTGCATATATACTGGGGGGGGGGGGCATGCCTTGCACGGGGCCCCTACCTAGCTTTATAAATATTTAAATCAAACCTCACTCCACCTATTTACGATCTTATGCAGGCCGAGTTGTACGTCTCACGACGGAAGATGATGAAAAACAGCAAAACATGTTACGATTTCGCCGTACAAAGTGCGTCACTGGGCGTGAGCGTATCGGGCGTAGTTTGTCTTTTGAATGATTTCAAAAACATACGGCCGGCTATATACACGTAAGGAGATATCAAATTCCTTACATGCGTACGGAGTAAAAATTGAATTTTTGATCAACGCAGATTTCAACGGATTCCCTGTTATCAGAAAAAGGGGAGCCAAATAAAGGTGTAAGCGGAAAATTAATTGTTAAAACACAGTTTAAACACAAAGCAGGTAAAGTCCTAATCCAAACGAGATATCAATACGCTCGTCTATATATAT
>NW_014578409.1:35535-36653 GCF_000485595.1 Priapulus caudatus
CAGCAACAGCAGCAGCGGTAGCAGCAGTAGTAGTAGCAGTAGTAGTAGCAGTAGTAGTAGCAGTAGTAGCAGCAGCAGTAGCAGCAGTAGTAGTAGCAGCAGCAGCGGCGCAGTAGCAGTGCAGCAGTAGCAGCAGAAATATCAACAACAACAACAACAACAACAACAACAACAACAACAACAACAACAAATAACAACAGCAGCGACATCATCAGCAGCAGCATCAGGAACCCCCGACTCTCTCGCGTAAAGTATTAGGATACAAATTGTGAGCACCACCACCACCAGCAGCAGTACCACCACCACCACCACCACTTCTACCACCACCACCTGCAGCAGTAGCAGCAGCAGCACCACCACCACTACCACCACCAGCAGCAGCAGTACTAGCAGTAGTAGCAGCAGCAGCAGCAGCAGCACCACCACCACTACCACCAGCAGCAGCAGCAGCAGCAGCAGCACTACCACCACCAGCAGCAGCAGCAGCAGCAGCAGCAGCAGCAGCACCACCAGCAGTAGCAGTAGCAGCAGCAGCAGCAGCAGCAGCAGCAGCAGCAGCAGCAGCAGTAGCAGTAGCAGGCAGCGGCAGTCCTCCGCACTGCGGGGCAGCATATCGGGTGGCAGCCTACACCCGTGAGGCTGCGACATCCCACAGCGTCCGATACTCACCGCCAATTACCTCTTCATCGCCACCTCGTTACCGGCACCTGCAGCATCACTGCTCCGACCCCTAGTCGTCGCCCACCGCCGCGCGCCCAGTGACACCCTTCAATGCGAAGACCCACGCGGTGGCAGTCTACGCGAGCAACAGGTGGCTTGTTAGGAGTATTATGGCGCGGGTTCGGAGTGAAAGTTCAAAAAGTTGTGGCCGCGTCTGCCCTCCCCTTTCTTTCTCTGCTTCTTGCCCGCCTCGACCCGTGCTGTGATTAGTGAAGGTAGGGCTGGCCCTTGTTTGAATTTCACGTCCGATTTCGCTGGTCCTTGTGACGTGGTTGTCGTACATGGGGGCAGAACCGGTGATTGCGCCTTGCCTTGCTATACCTGCCTGACTGCCTTCTTGTCCTGCCATGCCCACCTTTCTAACTGAGTGATTGCCTGCCTGCCTGACCGACTGACCG
>NW_014578409.1:38675-42369 GCF_000485595.1 Priapulus caudatus
AACAACATAACATAAAATAACATAACATAAAATAAGATAACATAATATAATATACATGTACATTTATTCTTTATATACTATATAAGGATGATATATTCTGCTAGGCGGACCGTCCTACAAGCGGCCACGTTCATGACCCTGCTACACACGCGTCCAGTTCAACGCTAACAAGCTAATCCTGATGCTGCTAACGAGAAAACCATCACAATAACACGAAGCTTCGAAGCATAACATACTATCACTGCTTTAATGCCCGTGTGTCGATGTTTCGTTGTCCGTGATATAATACGATCGCAAGGATGCAGTAGAAGTGGCGCCCTGGCTCCCGCTCTCCCTGCCGAGCCTCGCACAGCAGCTGAAACGGCGCCCTGGCTCCCGCTCTCCCTGCCGAGCCTCGCACAGCAGCTGAAACGGCGCCCTGGCTCCCGCTCTCCCTGCCGAGCCTCGCACAGCAGCTGAAGTCATCGCCGCGTAAACTATTGCCTAATCGGACCCGCATCACGGCCCGACATTCACGCATCCATCGTCATCGTCGTCACCGTCGTCGTCATCGTCATCGTCGTCGTGTGCGAAAGTCTCCCTGCCATCCGTCGACCTCCGCCACCTTCATCCCTCGCTTCCCCGTTTCCTCTTTCCGGCTTGGCCCATCTCTTCTGCTCACTCCTCTCGCTCTCGCTCTCTCCTCTCTCTCCCTCTCTTCAGCTCTCTCCTCTCTCTCTTTCTTTCTCTCCCTCTCTTCTGCTCTCTCCTATCTCTCTCTCTCTCTCTTCCTTTCTATCCTCTCTTCTTTTCCATCCTCTGTTCCGCTCTCTCCTCTCTCTCTCTCTTTCTCTCTCTCCCTCTCTTCTGCTCTCTCCTATCTCTCTCTCTCTCTCTCTCTCTCTCTCTCTCTCTCTCTCTCTCTCTCTCTCTCTCTCTCTCTCTCTCTCTCTCTCTCTTCCTTTCTATCCTCTCTTCTTTTCCATCCTCTGTTCTGCTCTCTCCTCTGTCTCCTCGCTCTCCCCTCTCTCCTCCGTTCTTCCACAGTCTCCCTTCTCCCGGTCTACCCTCTCCCCCTCTCCCCCTCTCCTGCCCGATCCGCTCGTCGCGGACCTGCCGGCGCTTGTTCAACCATTGTGTCGCGTTGTGTATGGAAATTCATTACGCGCCCCGAGGCCCTCCCCCTCCTCCCCCTCTCCCCCCCCTCTCTCTCTGGCGCGCGGGACCGCACCGCCGATGCCCATCTATCAAGCTGCTTCTCTGTCTGTCACCACGCACGTCTGTCATCATCGGCTGCCGCTGCCGCTGTCACAGACGCGCGCGACACTCTCACACATAATGGCTACCCTCACAGTTCATAAACCCACACACACACAGGCACGTATAGGGGGCTAATCATGTGGTGCATATAGTGAGTGCCAAACTACATACAACCCATACTTCATACACGGACAGATGCATATGCGTATTGTATATATATTATATATATATATATTAGGTATTCGGAGATTTAGCCAATTGATGGTGGAAGTGCGTAATTGTATAGCGCCCCCATGACAAGTATATGCAAATAGATCGGCAGGTTGTTACTGAGGGGCGTAAGCGCGGGTAAGTACGGATGGGGGGCGGGCAGAGTACATGCATGTGCACATACACGCGCGCGCACACGCACGCACGCACGCACGCACGCACGCACACGCACACACACACACACACACACACACACACACACTGTTCGCATATACGCCTTGGAAATTATTATTCTTAAATTTTATTTTCTTCGAGTTCTTATTTTTGTAATTATTTGTATGTTTGTTACTCGTTGTGACATTGTCGCATGGGGAATTTTTACCTGTGCAGATGTTATCATCATGACCGTTGGGCAGGCAGGTTTCTCTTAATTAACAATCAGCAGGTTTCTCTTAATTAATTAAACCAATGCAGTCGCGCTGGCATGCACTTGGCAGAATTTCTTCGCCTTCGCCCGTAATGATCATTCATTAGCATCATCTATTTTCTATTAGTTCTCATTTATTTTCTATTAGTTATGATCTATTATCACTTCTGCAAACGACCATTTTGTCGCGTAACAACGGTCGCCGTGGTAACGCTGGATGCCAGCCGACAGGTGAGGAAGAAGATGTGGATGCAGCATGAGCAGTGGCATCATCATCAGCAGCAGCAGCAGCAGCGGCGGCAGCATCATCATCATCAACGGCAGCAGCAGCGGCATCATCAGCAGCAGAAGCAGGACCACCACCGCCACTAGCAGCAGCAGCATCACCACCGCCACTAGCAGCAGCAGTACTGCAGACGATTTCATTTTGCGTGCGTGCGTGCGTGCGTGCGTGCGTGCGTGCGTGCAGTGAGACACGACTGTAAGTAATCTAGGCCGAGGTGGTGCGCGCGCGTGCGCTGCAGGCGCACATCGTATCCGCTCATCATTTTGCCATAAAACACACAATTCAAATCGCACCCCCACCCCACTCCCCCTCACCCTCACCCCCGCACCACCCACCTGTCGACCGTGTCCCGTCACCGCTCAGCTATGCACGCCCCTTATTTTCATTTACTCCCTCCCACTGTCGCTCTGTTCATCGTCACCTCAATAAATGTCACCGTAACAGGCGAACACTGCGGCAGCAGCGGCGGCGGCAGCAGCGGCGGCGGCAGCAGCGGCGGCGGCAGCACCAGCAGCATCAGCACCAGCAGCAGCAGCAGAAGAAGAAGAAGCAGCAGCAGCGGCATCATCATCATCATCATCATCAAAAACAACAGCAGCGGCAGCAGCAGCAGCAGAAGCAGCAGCAGCAGCAACACCACAGCAGCAGCAGCAGCAGCAGCAGCAGCAACAACAACAACGCCTGCGGGCCAAGTCGTTGTCGATGTTGACAGATAGGATTTTAGGGGAGAGCGCAGGCGAGCGGAGGGGGGGTCAGTCAGTGTTTGAATATGGAAATCGCCGCTCGCGTCGGCCGCGACCTATCGGCGAATCTATTCAGCATATTCGCCGCTGATTGGCGGTTTGTATCAGCGAGTGATTGATTCCAGGTGAGGGCCGCGGGCGACGGCTCCACACAACCAGGTAAGCTCGTTAGCAGGTGCCAACGCACTCAGGTACGAAGCGCAGGTATAAGCTGTCCTCGCCGCATCAACCTCGTTAACATCTGCCGGGCTGCCCGGGGAAGACACGCGTAAAGGAATGCTTGCTCGGGTCGGTACAGGGAAGAGCACGTTTGACTCGTGTGACACGAGCTTGTTAAGGTAATAGTACTGCTAAGTACTAACATAGACCGTATAGACATCACAGAACCGCAGCGACGGAGCCGTAAACAATTTCACTCGTATTTCGCCGAGTTTGTCCAATCGGGCGGGCGTAAGTGTGCCTACTTAAACCTGATTGGTTCAGGAGGTCAGGTGGCTTAGCGACACCACCGCGCTCATTGTGATGGTCTATTGTTGCGCCATCCAGCATTAGCAAGGGCGGGTGAAGAAAGGTGACGTCATATTACGAATGATCTAGAAGGAAGACCTTGTCGCGTGTGACGTCTTATTGATAAGATAATTTCTTGCGCCATTTCCTATACGACACTTTTTAACACGTATTACGTACACGAGAGAAAGAGGAAGCGCGCACGCGAGAGCGAGAGAGAGAGAGAGAGAGAGAGAGAGAGAGAGAGAGAGAGAGAGAGAGAGAGAGAGAGAGAGAGAGAGA
>NW_014578409.1:42379-43108 GCF_000485595.1 Priapulus caudatus
ATTCGGGGATTTAGCCAATTGATGGTGGAAGTGCGTAATTGTATAGCGCCCCCATGACAAGTATATGCAAATAGATCGGCAGGTTGTTACTGAGGGGCGTAAGCGCGGGTAAGTACGGATGGGGGGCAGAGAAATGAAATCGTCTGCAGTACTGCTGCTGCTAGTGGCGGTGGTGATGCTGCTGCTGCTAGTGGCGGTGGTGATGCTGTTGCTGCTAGTGGCGATGGTGGTCCTGCTTCTGCTGCTGATGATGCTGCTGCTGCTGCCGTTGCTGCTGCTGCTGCTGATGATGATGCCGCCGCTGCTGCTGATGATGATGATGTCACTGCTCATGCTGCATCCACATCTTCTTTCTCACCTGTCGGCTGGCATCCAGCGTTACCACGGCGACCGTTGTTACGCGACAAAATGGTCGTTTGAAGAAGCGATAATAGATAATAACTAATAGAAAATAAATGAGAACTAATAGAAAATAGATGATGCTAATGAACGATCATTACGGGCGAAGACGAAGAAATTCTGCCAAGTGCATGCCAGCGCAACTGCATTGGTTTGATTGTTAATTAAGAAAAACTTGCTGATTGTTAATTAAGAGAAACCTGCCTGCCCAACGGTCATGATGATGACATCTGCACAGGTAAAAAATTCCCCATGCGACAATGTCACAACGAGTAATAAACTTACAAATAATTACAAAAATGAGAACTCGAAGAAAATAAAATTTAAGAA
>NW_014578409.1:46748-49248 GCF_000485595.1 Priapulus caudatus
CCGTCTCGCCGCCGCCGCCGCCGCCTCCCCCGCCTCCCCCCTACGACAGGTGCACGAGTCGGGAGCCCCACCCTCCCCGGCCGCGCCGCCCCCATTGTCGGCCGGGGCGACAATTGTTGTCCGCGGAGTGCGGGTCGGCGAAGAAAGCCTCGCCCGCGTGTTTTCTCGGCATTGTGCGGCGCGATCGCCGATACCGTCGCCGTCGCCGTGGCGACCGCCGCAGACGACGACGACGAAAAAAAGCGCCGTCGCGTCGCTTGAGCGCTCGATGGGTCGTGCGAGTCAGGGAGCGACGCACGGCTTGAGCGATCGATGGGTCGTGCGAGTGAGGGAGCGACGCACGAACGGGGTGCGTCCCTCTCGCGGCGTGCCCCGCGGAGGCGATGGTCTCGCGAGATTGCGAGCGGCCGCCACGGCAATCGACGAGCGTGGAATCGTTAAGCGGCCGCTCCTCGAGACGCCGCGTCTCGTCTCGCCGGTCCGACAGTCCGTCAAACCCGCCGCGAGATTCGCTGTCCGGCCTGGACGAACGACCTCGGGCGATTAGGTCAAGAGCTGCGGACGGCGCGCGAAAGAGTGACCGTGGCCGGTCAACCCCCCGCGAGCGCGTGCGTGCGTTTGCTGTAGTTACACGGCTCCGCGCGCCCCCGGGCCAAGATAACCGGCAACTCTCTTTCTCTCTCTCTCGGCCTCAACTCACTCGGCCACCTTCCGACGAGCAAATGGAGTACAGGGATTGAGCGCTCACTGCCGCGTCGCCGTGACGACAAGGATGCGAGAACCTCTGCACGCTGCAGCCTCTTCAGTCAGCGCCCCAGATAGGCTAACGCTCCATTAGGAGTGTTCCCAACCTTGATATCATTAATGATTAATGATTAATGATTAATGATTAATGATTGATAATCCTAACCCTAACCCTAACCTATAACATAACCTTAACCATTAATGGATTAAAGATTTTACGCCTAATGGAGTATCACCCCCCAGATAGCATCGTGGGGCGGTGTGGCCATTATAGTTTTGCCAGTCGAAGAGATTGATGCATTCGATCTATGTCAGGTTAGATGCTAATGCTAATGATCGACTACGTTCCTACTAGTGTTTATGTTTTTACCTTAATAAACTTTTGACGTATCACCTGTCTCTTTAGAGCAAGGATGCTTGTCCACTCCTGAATTCTGTGTGGAAATATAATGTCAATAGAGATTATCATATTACGTTTAATACATTTAGGATTCTTATCCATAAAGCGCAAAAACATTACCTAACACACGGATTAATATTTCAGATTAAGATTCTGAGACATTGTTATGATCGCAACTGAATTATCTCAAACGTCTAGCGCATATTAATTCTTGCCTGATCCTTACAACTATTGCTTTCCCTCCAAGCTGCTTTCATTATTCAGAATGGATTCACATATTAATTATTACCATATTAATTAATAGTTAGGCACGGAAGAAGTCTTAAGCGGTCTACAAAAGAAATAATCTGCTACTGTTGTTATTTACAGATTCCACATAGCAGGAGGGTATGTGTGTGTGTGAGGATAGGGCTTGCTGCAGGCGAAACAGTCTCCTATTGTTGTTATTTACTCGATGCTATAGGACTCGAAAGAGCAGGAGGCCATGTAAACAAGGAAGGCATGGCCGCACGCGCTTACCGACTCACTGCTGCTGCGGATGCATCGCTGGTTGCCAGGGCGACCTTCTCGGTCTCCGTCCGCGTCTCCGTCTCCCTCGACAACGACTCGCAGCCTCCCTGACGGCAGAGCCTCTCGTGGCTTCCTCTTCACTGTCGCACCTGACGGGACCCACTCCCCCTCACCCTCACCCCCGCACCACCCACCTGTCGACCGTGTCCCGTCACCGCTCAGCTATGCACGCCCCTCATTTTCATTTACTCCCTCCCACTGTCGCTCTGTTCATCGTCACCTCAATAAATGTCACCGTAACAGGCGAACGCGGCGGCAGCAGCGGCGGCGGCAGCAGCGACAGCAGCAGTAGCATCAGCACCAGCAGCAGCAGCAGCAGAAGAAGAAGCAGCAGCAGCGGCATCATCATCATCATCATCCTCAAAAACAACAGCAGCGGCAGCCGCAGCAGCAGCACCACCACCACCACCACCACCACCAGCAGCAGCAGCAGCAGCAACAACAACAACGCCTGCGGGCCAAGTCGTTGTCGATGTTGACAGATAGGATTTTAGGGGTGAGCGCAGGCGAGCGGAGGGGGGTCAGTCAGTGTTTGAATATGGAAATCGCCGCTCGCGTCGGCCGCGACCTATCGGCGAATCTATTCAGCATATTCGCCGCTGATTGGCGGTTTGTATCAGCGAGTGATTGATTCCAGGTGAGGGCCGCGGGCGACGGCTCCACACAACCAGGTAAGCTCGTTAGCAGGTGCCAACGCACTCAGGTACGAAGCGCAGGTATAAGCTGTCCTCGCCGCATCAACCTCGTTAACATCTGCCGGGCTGCCCGGGGAAAACACGCGTAAAG
>NW_014578409.1:57366-64677 GCF_000485595.1 Priapulus caudatus
TGATGGATGGATAGATGGACGAAAGAATGGATGGGTGGATGAAAGAATGGATTAATGGATGGATGATGGATGGATAGATGGATGGATGGACGGACGGACAAACGGCCGGACGCCTGAATAAATTAATAAACAAATTACTGGACTAACGCACTAACATAAACAAATTCGAAAGTATTTACAGGCACAAAGGACAACACAACCAAGCACGCTAAACCACCACGAGCCAAGATGGCAGGGGAGGAAAACAAGGTGCGCTGAAGCGCGCTCAAAACACGCGTAAGCCAAACAGACGTGCGTCGCGCGCGTTAGCATAACAATGCACCAGACACGCCACCGGAGCAAACAATCACATAAGACACGCAGCAGCGCACTTTCAGCGAACAGTTGAAAAGCGTCGCCACGGCGACCGCGCCGATTTGCGTAAAACCATTTGATTCAGTATTTTTGTATTTTAGTATTTAGCTCGCCGAAACAGATATCGATGGCGACTCGCGCAATGGCCGCCGTTCTCATCGCTGAGATCGCATGCACCGGCGGCCATGTTGGGAGTCGGGAAGGCGATTGGACGCGGTGACGTCACGCTGTGACCGACGACCGTCATGACAACTCTCTGCTGTCCGAGATGCAAATCGCGCCGGGCTAACTCGACGCAGATCGCGACGACACACGCACGCTTTCGCATCACAATGCGGTCGGCCGGACGTTATCGGTCGTTGCCGTCGGCGCCGAGTGACTCGTGCGACACTTACGCTGCGATTGTTGCCGCGGACGACAAAGATCTGGCGGCAAAGCGGGAAAAAAATCTCGCCGGGGGACGCGTGATCACGTAGACTCGGACCCTGGTGTTTATCTGCAGCCATCATGGAGTATGACCCCCTGCGCACGCCCCGCCCACGCGAACCCACGATCGACGCTGAGCGTTCGGAGGGGGGCGTGCGGAAGTTATGGAACAGGCGCGCGGCGCAGCCAATCAGAGGTCGCCCTCGAAGAAATTTGCGAGAAAATCCGCAAGAGCAACAGCGAAAGCCAATTACGCTGCCAATCATAAAACCGTGCAGAACGGGCTTTATGAAGAGAACGGGGTGATGAGCAAGCCAGATGGAGCGAAAGAGGACGAAGAGAGAGAGAGGGAGAGCAGGAGATGTACACATCTGTGCTGTGGGTCAAGCGCGTAGCCAGGACCCGCCAATCAAAATAAAATAAAACAAAAATTTTTAATCCCAAAAAAATATTAAAAAAGCTGGCAGAAGAAATGTATTGTCAACAAAACAGCGTCAAATGATTTTAAAGCACTATTTTACATTTAACATGAAAAAAATTCTCACCATCAGACACCCCCCTTGTTACTCGCTCGAGGACCCCCCCCAATCAAATTCTGGCTACGCCCTTTGCTGTGTAGGTTTATTACTGCTCCATAGATGTCAGCTTTAAGATTCGAGTCTACTTGATGCTAATCTCAGGTGATAAATCACTATCAACCATATTAAAAGCTATAGTCGGCTTAGGAAAGTACCTAATAAAATTAAACTAGAATTTAAATTCAGTTAGTTAGTTAAATTTAAATCAACTAACACTTACATTTCAGGCTACAGTCACGTTTCATCGATCACTTATTCACCTTAGCCCAGAGCAGAAATTTGAGAGAAAAATCTGTGAATCCTGGGCGTAAATTGCCAGCTAAAAAGCTTCTAACAGATTTCCTATGAGCACTCATTGCACGAGTCCACTCCTACACAATCATTAACCGAGATTTGACAGATAGATGCACACTCTGCCTTATATCCTTCTTATGAATCAGAAATGTAGCTGACTATTATACAGTCATAATTAATTACCCAAGACAACAGATATTCAGCATACATTGCTAAAGGTTGATGTAGCTCACTAAATGTTGTCATAATTCTACTTTAGGGAGGAGTGCTCGTTGTAAAAGAACTGGCAATGTATTGTTGTATTCTGAAATTAATTGACCTCTTTGAATAAAAATATCAAAATTCAAAGTTATGTGCACTAAAAATATCATGTGCAGCACTTGAGACACGAGGATGGTGGTTAGTTTGAGAGTGAACTGTCATGACTGCTCTCCTAACGCAAGGACGAGGATAACTGTAGAAACATTCATGGTAATAAGCATTCCATCATACGTGCATAACGTGTACAAACCAAAGTTCTAGCACATAGTAAAGGTAAATGACCCCCAAATAAAGATCAGTGTCGATCGAAGTGACGTGACAACTTCGAATGCGTCAGAGAGACATACCTTCCTTCTTCATCCCGCCCCCCTTTTTAGCTCACCTTGACATCGTCAAGCTGAGCTATTTGCCATGGGTCGTCGGTCCGCCGTCAGCCGCCGTCCAACATTTGTCTAGGTCAATCGATACTCAGAACCCGTTTGACCCACATGTTGCAATGGGTAACGTTTTTACTTGCTGCTTCCTAAGTTAAACAACCTACTTTGGAGCACGCAGTCTGACCGTACTTGTCGAGCCACTCGCAATTTTTTTGGCAAAATGGCAATTGCCATAAGTCAGTTCAGCGGTTCAACGATTTTGCATCATTTTTGGTATGTGATGAATAAGAGTCTTAGATGGGATTTTTGAATAATTTCAAAAAAATTAGCAAATTAGTATGTTTTGTCAATTATACTAGCATAATTAATGTATAATGGACACGCAAGATAACAGTCTGTAGTTAGCCTCACAGCTCAGTCTCTGTTCGTTTACAAGATTCATGACAAATCTTTAACTGCAAATCCTGCTAATGTAACTTTATTATGATTTATAATAGTATATTATATTATTTCATTACTGAAGTAATGACTTTAATGCTAAGCAACATTCAAAGCCGGGTATAAAGCGGCAATCTCACCGTCACAAATTGTGAGTCATTTGGTTTTATAAATAATTCATAGTTATATATAGATATTTATTTATTATTTTTCACATAAAAAATTACCACATATAATTATCAAGAGTCTAGAGGGAGTTCTCCCATATATCCTTTGGTCTATAAGTACGCTCGATGGTTCTCAATTACAACTGACTCTCTCACTCACCATTTGTGTCCTTTTTTGTGGTGAGCTACAGTGTCATTGACACTTTCATTTTTAATCTCACCATCCTAGTGTTAAAATAAATAAACGTAAATAAAAAACTAAAATTCACATAAAGAAAAACTAGGTCAAATGCGCTTGTAGGAAAAAAAGTCAAAAGTACGTGGGAAAAAATCACGTGGTAAAATAAGGAAGAATGTACATGTAGTAAAAAGAGAAAATGTGTCTAACGTACATGTATGTAATCATATACGAGACAAAATAAAGCAGTGTGCATATTATACATGTGGCAAGTAGTATAATTAATGCACTTGCAGTAATATAAGGTGAAACCTACATGTAGTTTAGAATTTCAAATATGCACATATAATAATTTGATGTGTATTGTTACATGTATAGCAGCATGATGTGTGTATTTTAATACATGTATTCATGGTAATACTAATACAGCTGGTACATGTACATTTTTTCGCATGTTTTCTGAGCTATAAAGTATTTTAATAACTTGACAAATGCTTTACAAAGTGTGTCACAAATAAACTTCTAATTTTAGTGAATACAACTAATTCTTTAAATCTAAATCAGTTTAATTCTTCCAAACTGGCAGTTTATTGGTGATCAGTAATTAAACCTAATAACCGATTATATCAATCGCTGAAAACAACAGACTGTTGTTCATAATCGATCATCAGAACTATCAATAAATAATGCTGTCAACATTTTACGAGATTTCGCAAATCGAAAAAACCAACCTCGCAACTCTCTATCGCACCCACCGTCACTTCGCTATCACAACCCACCCCTGGCCTAACCCTTCTATAGTAAGGATGAACCATACCCGACTATTAGAGGGCTCTTACGACGTGGATGACGATTGGTTGTACCTCCGTTGTCGTCGCCATGCCGTATCTCACACGCCGCCGCTCGTCCGGGCGACCAAAGTCGCGGTCCTAACGACGATGACCTTCGCGCACGAGAGGTCACCGCGAATATGTATGAGCGAATCGGCGAAGCGAGCGCACGCGCGCTCCGGACACGACGACGTCGTTTGCATGACAATGTTGTCGTATTCGCTGCACTTCTCAGACGCGGAGTCGGATCACGAGCGGACGCTAGCGTGGAGTGGTTGACTTGCAGATTGTCAACTCAGTGCATTTACTGACAAATCGTTATGACATATCAAGAGTACATAATAGGAGAAGAGTATGACACCGTTTTAACAGCGTTTTGCATAGTTTTCAACTTGTAAATATTCTATCAATATGTGAATAAATATATTAAAACTTTACCTTGTTTTCGTCTATGATTCTCCCTTAATCATGACACCACCAATTTACCTGAAAATCGTATGTGTTCTTCAAAAAGTTTTTTGAATACGACACGGTTTCGCACAGTTTTCACGAATGGACGCATGTTTTCGGCCAAAGTTTGATATGCGGCGGCAGCACCAAGTAAGGTTGTAACCAAGATACAAGATAAAGACAATAGAACACTAATCCCATAATAAACTTTGGCCGAAAACATGCGTCCATTTGTGAACTGTTTGAAACCGTGTCGTATTCAAAGAACTTTTTTGAAGAATACATACGATTTTCAGGTAAATTGGTGGTGTCATATGATTAAGGGAGAATCATAAACGAAAATAAGGTAAAGTTTGAATATATTTATTCACATATTGATAGAATATTTACAAGTTGAAAACTATGCCAAACGCTGTTAAAACAGTGTCATACTCTTCTCCTATTATGTACTCTGGGACATATGTAACTGTGTAATATTTGAAAGCATTATGGCGGAAATTGGAATAAATTCAAAATCTAAAAAATCTAGCGTGGCATAGACGACGACGGCGATTGCATCACAATGCGAGCGAACGCAAGACCTGGCAAAAAGGTCAAAGGTCATGGACCGCGGAAACGACGTTGACGTCCGAGTTCGCCGTTTACATACGCGCGCCGACATGTTTTCGCTCGCTGTCAAACAATGCAGCCGCCATCTTGGTTTCAATCGCCTTCTCGATCGGCGTCACCACCGTGAAGTTAGCGCGGGATTAAACACCCACCCGAGCGTTTTTGCGCTGCCGCCATCATTCTGATTGGCTGCTCGCCGTGCAGTGATTGGCCGAGAGGACGGCGACGACTCGCCATGACGGATCTCGCATGCCCGCCGCCGTGTGCGATCACCCGCGTCTCGGTGGTCTGCAAAATGCGGCGCGCCGACGCCGGCAGCCAATCGGAGCGCTGCTGTCGGCGAGGGAATGAAAAAAAAAACTTGCCCAACAAGAACAACAAGCTGGGAGATTTAGCTGCGAGCGTTGTTCAAATAGGATTACAATGGCGGGAAAACAAAAGGTAGCGACTACGTCACGTGGAGCCTGCGTAGAGGGGGAGAGGATGTGACAAGGACTGCACAGGTAGAGGGAATTTACATAAAGAGATTACGGTGTTCTGCTTTCAACTGCATATACGGACCCCGCCCACTGTCGTGATTCAGCAAGTCTTACACGGGATATGTCATATACGTCCAACCTCCTCAGATGCCTACAAACACACACGCAGCACACGCACGTACACGCACACGCACGCACGCGCGCACACGCACGCACACGCACAGATACGCACATTTACTTGAAACTTTATGAGTTTTCAGTGCACACGTACACGCATCACGCAGGCACGCACGCACACGCACAGATACGCACACTTACTTGAAACTTTATGATTTTCAGTGAAGGGCACGTACAGGCGCATGCACGCAGGCACAGCACGCACGCACATGCTCCCCACACACACACAGCAAAGAACATAGAACACCTGCAGATATAACACCCGCATGCGTCAAGCCCACCCGTCACCCCCGCACAGACGCACACAACCCACGCGCGTACACAAGGAAACATACAATCACTCCACTGCACAAACTGAAGGGATCAAACGCCAAATTCCACACGCAGGCAGCACCACACGGCTCACAATAGCATACATACATACGGAACATCCGCATTTAACGACTCCTCCACACCGGTAGACACTGGAAACACAAGACATGTATAGCACAACCTAAATCACACGCACCAAACCCTAACCCTCATCAAAGCACAAGCCTGCATTCACCCCTATCGACATAGTACGCACGCACGGCCCGCACGCGCGCGCGCGCAGCAACACACACACACACACGCGCGCAGGCGGCGCTGCGCACACACACAACACACACAGCGACACACAACAACACGACACACATACATCGACACCACCGGGCGCCGCGCAGCCGCAGCAGCGCGGCAGCGGATGGGCGGAGCGCACATACACCAACAGACAACAAACACGTACACCACACACAGCACACACACACCACAACAACACGCACACAGAAACACACACATGCGCACACACACAACAGCACATGCTCACAGCACGTCACGCACATACACCAACAACACAAAACGCACATCACGGCGCCACCGCGCACGCACATACACTACGCACCTACAGGAAAAAGCCATCCGGCAAAATGCGCTCTTTCCCGCCAACTCCCAAACCCAATCGCACGAGACTGCACCAACACACCGCAGGCACGCGCCGGCAGCCGCCGAGCAGCGGCCGCCGCGCCGACGGACGACGACGAACGACGACGTTAACGCCTCTCGGTTGCGCCGCGCCGCCGACGACAATGATGTGACAATGACAACAACAACGATGACGACGTCATGAACGCTGTCACGGGCCGCCGCCGACAGACGACGACTAGACGAGCGACGCTGACGACCGCGCAAGCCGCCGAACGACACCGACAAGCATTAAGCGAACGCCGCCGCGACGTCGTCAGACGACCAAAGCGACAACGACGTCGCAGCGCAGCAAACGCGCACGACGCGCACAGGCACGTAATCGCCTTACACACACTGTTATCCGCAACAATAACAAGACGCCGCTGCTGTCGGCGAGCTTGCGGCAGTCAGTTAAACGGGATTACACGCATACGACAATTAAGTGAGCAAGGTGTTACAACGTGGCAGTAGCGCAAACAACGCTGATCGCTCAACGCTAGACTGGCCCGCACCGCTGCGTACGGGCAGTCACCGGCCGCTATCACCGCGCATCGGCAGTGCGGTGTCAGTCTAACTGCAGGGCGGGTAAGAGGCGGGAGGTATTGCGCTATGTGCATACTGCGGTGCGGGCCCACGTGACGGACAGTCCACGCGGTTTTTTTTTGTTTTCTTCTAATACCCCTGGCTTCTTTAATAACTCGCGAACCGG
>NW_014578409.1:68188-68761 GCF_000485595.1 Priapulus caudatus
CCGGTCAAATGCTCATCTGCAACACACAAGTACACCGCACGCTAGCTGCTGCACACTGACACATATATATAGATATCAAGAGCTAATAAACATCTATTTATTATTAGCTCTTAATATTATTATCTTAGTATCTATTAGCTCTTGATATATATATATACCAGCACCGATACTGGTTTCGTCATTCCAATCCGTATTACAACTGAATATTAACCTGTGAGATTTGATATCCCCACTAGATGCTGTGACCTCACCGACCTGCCTTGTCATCATATTTACTGGATTTTACACCTGTCTTGGCTGGTGTCTGGTAGGTGACATGACTTCGTACCTGTCGTGTCATCAGTTGACAGGACTTCACACCTGTCATCAGATGACCTCACCTTACCGCCTTGCAGGATGTCACCTTGTGACACGCACAACAGGATGTCACCTTGTGACACGCACAACGCACACCTGTTCAGAATCACAGGTGGCTGGTCACCACGATCGTGTCACACAAAGCAACTCGTCAATCGTCACCACAACCTCTCAACGTCACCAACATCGTCATCACCAACATCGTCGTCCCCAACA
>NW_014578409.1:69036-74049 GCF_000485595.1 Priapulus caudatus
CCAACGTCGTCGTCACCAACGTCGTCGTCACCAACGTCGTCGTCACCAACGTCGTCGTCACCAACGTCATCATCATCAAAAAGGGCGAAAGTGTGGCGTCACCATCGCGAGGTAGTGACGAGCGATGACAACTCACCTGCAGTGACAGGTCGGCATGCACACACACACACACACACCTGCGCGCACCTGTGTGTGTCCCCCGCGAGCCGCTGATTGCAGGTGTGTGCGGCTAAACGCACGCGATCACGACAGCGTGTTTTCTCAGCGTCGGCAAATTGCCGCCAATTTTCGGCGATTCCCTCAATTTTGCGATGATGAGCAACACGTCCGGTGAACATTGGTCAAACAGAGTGAGAAAACCCGCACATCATATATTCACAGTATCGGTATTCGCTCATCTTCCCTAAAGATCATAGGTTCCATAGAAAGAATGTGTCTTCCTACAAAACGATCTTCCCTAGCCAAAATGGGCGTTCATACCAAAAATGGATGTTCCTCTAACAGCATAGGTATTCCTTTAATGGTAGGTGTGTTCCCAAAGCAAGGTGTGTCTTTTTAACTTGGAGAGTTATTCCTTGTTATTCTTAATCATGCAGATGTTCCAACAGCAACATGTGTATTCATTGGTAACAATGAGTCTTCAGTAAACACCATAACGATCTGTCCTGATCACACCAAAATAGCAGGATATACCAAGGTCACAAGGTCACAAGGAGTCTACACTAAGAACATAACAACATGTCCTGGATACACCAAAATAGCAAGGTATACCTTGGTCACACCGCGAGGTGTACCTTCGCTAAACACCGTAGACATGTCCTGAACACACCGAAAAAGCAAAGTTTTTAGACAGTGACGAAACTTCAAGCCTCAACACGGCGTTTCACGACACTCTGTGTGTTTCACCACACGCTGGGTATTTTACCACACGCTTTTACCACACGCTGTGTGTTTTACCACATTCTGTGTGTTTTACCACACGCTGGCTGTTCCGCACACATTCACGATCGCATCGCACGTAATCGGGAGGGTGTTCGACACCACGAACAAGGTTGTTCCGTGAACGGCCGGCGTCGTTCCGCGAACGCCTGGGGTGTTCCACGCGCGATGTGGGAGATCACAGACTTAAGTTCACGCCGCGGCACCACCAGCCTCCCACACACACACACACACACACGCACACACACACGGGTGCCAGGATAGGGGAGGGCTCGACGATCACCCAGCAGACGTCTCGATCCCTCGCGCGAGCGTCCCGTTGCCGCGGCGACGCGCGGCGCCGGTCTAGGAGCGAGGATGCGACACCAATCCCCGACGCGCACCGCCCCACCCTGCTCCCCAGCGCCCCTCGCCTCGCGCGTCGCAGCGGGCGGCGCGTCGTGGCGTCACAGGGTGGCGTGCCAGAATACCCTGCGCCGCGGCACCCCCACGGACGACGCTGTGGCAACCGCGTGAGGGGCGCTGACGCGCCCGGGGTAGGCGCGCTGTTGATGCAGCCGCGAAAAACTGACATGGGCAAATATTATTGTTGCCATTAGTGCGTCGAGCCTAAAATACAAGTCTCTCGACACGTCTCGGAGCTGCGCTCTATTGACAGTAACAGATACAATGCGCGTCGCACTGCGACGCCCTCACGGTAGCAAATCGCCGCGGCGGCGGTGGAGAGACAATGCCGCCGCAAAGACAACTTTCGCGCCGGCGAGTCGCGGGCGCACACAAGCGATAGCGAGCGTTTCGCGGGGGCGGCGGCGGCGGCGGCGGAGGCACCGCCGGAGTGTATCTCCGCAGTGCTTACCCGCGTGCGATAATTTATTGTGTTTTGCAACAAGATGGCCGACTCCGCGGTCACTTCTCGCACGTCGACGCACGGCTAGTGGGGGGCACCGCTGTTGCCACCGCGACCGCCGCCAATGTCGACGAACCAATAGGAAGTGCAGACTTATATAGGCTGCCATAAAGGCATATAGTACTCTCTCTCTCTCTATATATATTATATGTATGTATACTATACTATAGCTATATATCATTATATAATATATGTATGTATAGTATATATATAATATATATTATAATATATATAGTATGTGTATATTTATGTATAGTAACATAGCATACGTATACTATATATAGTAATGTGTGTATATATGTATATATAATATATATATATACTATATACTATATATATAATATATATATGTGTATATTATGTATAACTATACATACATACGTATATATATAGTCCTATATGCCTTTATGGCAGCCTCTATAAGTCCGCATTTCATATTGGTTCGTCGATTTAATGTATGGAACTAATATAGCCATGATGGGAGGGAAATCAATAAAGTAAAATAAGTCCATGAGATCAATAACTCTTTATACTTGGCAATGAAAGTGAGCAAAGCATCATGATCAGTGTGGCATTAACATTGCCACTATTACTGCAAGAATCTAGTTTTACTGCAAAAAATTACTAACTCTAGACAGACACCACATGAAAAGGAAATAGGCAAAGAGTTCAGGGGAGAGCTAGAGTGTAAAACAGAATCTTGAGAAGGACTGTCACGCGTGGGGAGGAGGAGGAGGACAAGGATGAGTGGAGGAGGAAGAGGAGGAAAATGAGGTGGAGGAGGAGCAGGTGGAGGAGGAGAGGATGACGAGGAGGCAGAGTGGAGGTGGAGGAGGAGGATGAGCAGAGGAAGAGGAGGAGGAGAAAGAGAAAGAGTGAAGCACCGTGGCAGTCGCACAACCGACACGTTCACACAACAAACGGTCATGCATCACGTGTCATGTCACATCTTTGGGATCCCTAAATCTTCCTATCTCCAGCCTCTATCTTCCCTATCTCCAGCCCCCCCCCCTCTCCAGCCCCTATCTCTCTATCTCCCTATCTACCTATCTGCCCTATCTCCAGCCCCTTCCCCTGCACCTCGTTTCCACGGCAGGCTCCCCCCACACTATCACATCGCCGGCCTGACGGAGCCTCCACCCAAAATCCCCCCCGCTTACAACTCCCCCAACCCTGATTCTACTGTCCCCCCCTCCCACTCTGACTTCTCCGGCGCTTTGCAGCCAAACGCAAATATTTTCGTACGTCTTGTGAAAATAGGCGCTTATTTTCGCGGCCGCAGTCGCGCGAGAGATTCCCCCTCTCTTGCCGGTGCTATGCACCCCCCAACATGTCTGACCCATACAGGCAGCACATCTACCCCTCCCCCCTCGGCTTCCCCTCCCTCCCCCTCGGCTCCCCCTCCCTCCCCGCGTCTCTCACCTCCGAGGGATGTGCGACAAGGGCATTGTGGCGCGAAATGCAAACACAGCGGCATTGCTTTAAACCAGCAACAAGAGTCAGCTTGCAGACAGCATTCAGCCACCCGCCTGCTGCGGCCACTGCCCACCACCACCACCACCACCACCACCACCACCAGCACCACCAGCAGCAGCAGCAGCACCACCAGCAGCAGCAGCAGCACCACCACCAGCAGCAGCAGCACCACCACCAGCAGCAGCAGCACCACCACCAGCAGCAGCAGCAGCAGCAGCAAGACAATGACAACAACAACGATGACGACGTCATGAACGCTGTCACCGCCGCCGCCGACAACGACGACTACGACGACGCTGACGCCGCCGCAGCCGCCGCCGCCGACGACAGCATTAACAACGACGACGACAACAACGACAACGACAACGACAACGACAACGACAACGCCACCGCCGTCGTCGACGACAACAACGAAAACGACGACAACGACAACAACGAAAACGACGACAACGACAACAACGAAAACGACGACAACGACGTCGGCGCGCAGCAAAACGCGCCGACGCGCTACAGCGACGTAATCGCTTACACACACTGTTATCCGCAACAATAACAGACGCCGCTGCTGTCGGCTTCTGCCAGTCAGTTACGGGATTACACGCCATAGCGACATTAAGTGACAAGGTGTTACAACGTGCAGTCGGCAAACAACGCTGATCGGCTCAACGCTAGACTGCCCCCACCGCTCGTCCGCGTCACCGCCGGTATCACCGCGCATCGGCGTGCGGTGTTAGTCTAACTGCAGCGGGTAAGAGCGGGAGGTATTCGCTATGTGCATACACGGTGCGGCACTGACGCAGCCACGCAGGTTTTTTTTTGTTTTCTTCTACCTTCTCTTCTTATAACCCGAACCGCCGCTAACGAAATTTGTCGAAGTAGACGTTAGTTAGTAATTGTCTGCATGTAGCGTGTGTGTTTCTACTGGGTAGGTACAGTTGTTGTGCCTTCTAGCGGCCACACACACACCTTCACTTGACGCATCAGCCCACTCACGTTATACACACGCCCTGTCGTATGTTCTAAGTAGAGGTTGCTGACAGTATTTCGCTATACGATATCATTCATATAAAGTATATATATATATATATATAGACCTAACGCATCAGCCGCAGTGCAGCGCGCACGCACGCACGCAACGCTGACGCACGGCACGCACTGCGCCGCGGCGCGCACATAATCGGCGTGGTATGTTTTGAGTAGATCTTTCTGGTTTCTGAGGTGAACAGTATTTCGCTATCGATATCATACATGTAACTTATATATTATATATATCTATATATATATATATATATATAATATATATATATATATATACTATATATATATATATATACGCCACATATATATATATATATAATTTATATATAAAGACTCATCATTAGGATTTAAATTTATTAAAAAATCCCAGTAATAGTAACATGATTATTTCAGCCAACGTCTCTCTATTGAGCATGATTGTACAAATGTGTCAAGTCATTGTTTCTCCTCATTCTTCCTACACACAGAATTTACAATGATGTTAGAATAAAGAAACTACGATCATGTCCTATATTCTACAGATAATATTCAGATTACGATAGTATCATCTTTACTGATAGAAATCTCCCGCTATTACTGGCAATTACCTACCATTATACACACCCACATCCAAATTTAAACTTTGTATATAATATGTAATAACAGTGTACGCC
>NW_014578409.1:74186-81936 GCF_000485595.1 Priapulus caudatus
AGCAGCAGCAGCAGCAGCAGCAGCAGCAGCAGCAGCAGCAGCAGCAGCAGCAGCAGCAGCAGCAGCAGCAGCAGCAACAGAGGTAGCGGAGAAAGCCGACCAACGACCGAGAGCCGCTTTCAAAACAAGCGCGGCGTACTTTGAGAGAAAACACGCGCTTGACTGTTGCGGCAGGTATTATGTAAGCAAATTATTTACAGCGAGTGGTGGGTGCGCTGTGCGCAGTAGGACCGCATCAGCAGTTAACCTGCGGCGCGTATGTGCCTGCGTGCGCGCGGGTTCATTCAGAATACCATCTTTGAACTTATGCGCGTTTGAATAGCTGCGTTTTAAAGACGGACTATATATATATATATATATATATATATATGCTGCGAAGTATTCGACAGATGGTGAGAGTTGCTGCCACTGCTGCTGGGTGACAACAATAAAAAGTACATGTGAAACTGTGACGCACGCACGCACAAAACGAGCGAGAGATGGAGAGAGGGAGAGAGAGAAAGAGAAAGAGAGAGAGCACAAGAGAGCGAGAGATGGAGAGAGAGAAGAGAGAGAGAGAGCACAAGAAAGCGAGAGGTGAGAGGGAGAAAGACACGCGCTAAGCACGCACGCGCACGCGCACGCACGCACGCACGCACACACACACACACACACACACACTCTCCTCCTTCTCATCATCATCCCCAAAATGAACTGTGATGTAAACACACAGTGTATATCTTTAGCGCATGTCAGCGCACTAATGAAGCAGCAGAAGCCATAAGCTATTCACACCAACCGACCGTCAGTTACACACATGGACACACATACACGTACTACTCGTGTGAGCGAGTGTGCGTCTGGGATGGCATGTAGTACTTCCACCAAGCATAAACAAACAACGGGGCAGCTGCTGCTGCTAACGGTTCTCTTTTAAGCAAACCGCAGCGGGAGAGTGTTGACTTTCTGGTCATTAAATCGTTGGCGAAGTTGGCGAGCGAGGTGATGATATACAACACTGAGGATATAGCAGCACAGATTCCACGCCTACGCGCTCTTGCTCGCCTCTCCCACGAACAGGAGTCTGCAACGTATACCCTCATATATCATACATGCTGGCCTTCCACCCAACGGCCAGACTCAACGACTCCTTGTGAAAATATACGTGAAGCATATATGGCACGCACGAACAAAAGCGCCAGTCTAGTTAGGACTTCCCTCTCCACTCCACGGTGGAGAAGTTTACGAAGAGAAATGTTTACTCTAGAGTTTTATTCCCCAGCAGGGGGCTCTGGCATAGAACAAGAGACGCGACCACAAAGCGCAAGGATGTGCATCTTGCATGCTGCGGGGTACGTAGTAGCGGTTGTAATTCAGACGTCCGTAATTCAGGCGACAAGTCGTCTGCAATTATTCGCGACGAGCGGAATCGCAGCTTACAGTTGATTGACACGCGCAACTCTGTTGTCACGGCGACGGACACAATGGCAGACGACAGTCGGACGCACAGACAAAGGTGTCAGTGTTTAATACTTCTCGACACTTTCCCCGACACGTCTCGATAAATCATCGCGCCTCTCGAAACGTTTGTGACGGGAATTTTCCGTCTGCCTGTCAAAACTACATTGAGTGCGTGTGTGCACATGTCTGCTCTAGCAATCTTGCTCAGCCCAGATTAGGCCATGCTGCAATTACCCCCTCCGAGATTTGTCATAACCCAACCGATGCCTGTCACAATCGTGGCCGACGAATAAATTCAATTTGACGTCGGAGGTGTTCTCACCTCGCTAAAGGTCTGTGACTGTATTATATTTACGAGACCGAAATGTGCTTTACAATTAATTCCTCCCACTCCCCCTCCCACACAAATTGCTGGGTTGGGTAGCCGAAAATGAGAAATCCTTGAGATTGAGACACTTTCCACATTAAGAGGGATTTTCTCCGCCCTCTCACCCCCCCCCCCACTCTGTCTGATTGCCTCACTCACTCTGTCTATCTATTCATTCTCCAACACTCCTGTTTCTAACCCCAGGTAAATATTATTGTTCTGAAAATACTAGTGCTATCGGTAAGAGTATTAGGTGCGATAAAACGATGCCCATAAGGACACCATACACTGCATGCAAGCTAGAATAAGTGGCTCAATTCGCTATGTGCCAATGTTTAATGAACCCCCTGTAAAAATTCATTTGATTCATATTTATAATTACGAATATACACGAGGACGAATGGACACACTGCTGACTGTAAAGGTTGATTTAAAACAATTGGTCTAGTACGTATCACTACTGCCGGGTGTGCAAAATTAACCGGAGTCCAGAGTCAAATACTCTCCGATTTACTGCCGGACTCCCTGATTTTACATATGGAGTCCGTGTGACTCCCTGAAAATTCTGCCATTCTAACTAGTTCGTTCCAGAGCATGGCCTCGCGGAATTACTGTATAATTTTGAACCTCAGACTGCAGACTCCCTCATTTTGCCGCGAATTCCCTCTTTTTGAGGGCAGGGAGTCCATTGGACTCCCTTCTTCAAAAGTTAATTTCAACCCCTGCTACTGTCAGAAATACAACTTTCGTTTTCTGACGTGGTTACAAAACCTCATTCGATGAAGATGTATATAGACTATAAGTGGCTCAGAAAACCCGAGTCAGGAGAGGGTAAAAACACTGAAGCAAACACTACTGTAATTAGCACCAGGCATACAACTGTTTTCCATCGATTTGATCAGGAGAGAATTTCAAGAAATGTTTCTCCGCCAAAACGTCATATTTAAAACTAACTGGTTAGCAGTTTTAATAATTACCTGACCCATTAATTTGGAATGAACAGCAATGGACTAGTTCACAGTTAACTGACCAGCTAACCAAGGCTGGTTAGAATAAGTGTATTCTACACACTCAGCGTGAACAAGGCTAGTATTTTTTCGTCTCTCTCCTTATGACTGAATCCTCTCAGTACAACTCTCACCTCCTCCTCCTCCTCCTCCTCCTCCTCCTCCTCTCACGCCAACTCCTCCTCCTCCTTCCTCTCCCCCATCCTCCTCTCCTCCTCATCCCACCGTCCTTTCCACCACACACCTCCCTCTCCACCACCACTCCTCTCCTCCTCCACCACCCTACTCTCTCCCCTCCTCCGTCCTCCACCACCACCTCTTCCTCCCCCTCATTTTTTTTGCAAATAGCCAGCAATTCAAAACTCGCCATCGCCGTGACGACGGACGCAAGTCCGGGGGACCCGCTACGCGTCTCTATCGACGTCTCGTCGAGACGGACCTTGCAGCGTCTCGCGCGAGACGCCATTGTGGCGGCGAGGTCTCGACACAGTGCGGGGGGGGCGGGGAAGGGCCACCGCCATCGCCGCCGCGCTCACGCCGCCACCCAGCAACTCCTGAAGCAATTACTATCGCGCGCTATACCATATCGCGCCCGAATCAATTAGGCAACACTGCATATTAAATCCACCGAAAACTCTCCTTCCTCCGCCCGAGAGTCGAGCGCGCGCAGTGGGGGCGCCACAGGGCCGGCGTTGTGAGAGGAGGTGCCGCGGCGCGGCAGGGGGCGCCGCTTAATCACCGAGGCCGCGCGTCCGACCGGCGGAGGTCGCTCGATCGGGCGACCGCCGCGATTCCTGCTGCTCACTTTCTGAGGAGACACAATGCCGCCGTGACCCACTTCCAGCATCGTTACGGACAACGGATAAACGCCGGTGCGAGCGGCCGGAGTGAGGCAATATTTTAACAAGCTTTGCCAACAAGTTTCGCGGAGGTAAATTCGCGTTAGGCTCGGACAGCGAGCATTCGCGCACGCCCGAGTCGCCGCGGACACTGCCGTGCATGTACCGCGGCGAGGGAGGCCATTGAGAGACGCGGACCAAAAACCTCTAACGATGTTCGCGGTGCGATTGGCTGCTGCAGTGGGTTTGCTTGCGCGACTTCAATTATCACACTGCAGTTAACTCCTACATGTATGTAGAATAGAGAGACTTAACTGTGTGGATGAGGTTAATCGGTACACCATATTAAAAATATAATGCAAATAGTTGATGCTAGAGTTTATCATAATTATAGAATAATAAATGCTTAGGAGAGCAAACTCTCTGAGGTTCAAAAGGCGACATTTGATATTATTATATATGATGTGTATTTTTAATGATGATAATAATATTGTCATATATATTGAATATTCTGTGGACATTTGCTAGATATGCACCAAGTAAGGTATGTCAGCAATATTCTAACGCCATATGCTATCATAAAACTGAACTTCAAACCTCCTGTCATTATCTGACACTGAGTGACAGCTAGTGTCAGTGACATAAAACTGTCAGCTAAATAGTAATATGAGAAGATAGCGCAAAGAAGAAATATACTTACTCCGAGACAAACATTAACTCGTGTACTTCGTCCATGACGAAAAACACGTCTCAGCGATGTTAATAAAGATCAACAGCTTGTGTGGTAATTAATTACCCGACCGTGTGATTAGCACCAGCTTAGTGACGTGTGTGGACAGTTACTAACTAGTTTTGCCTGGTCACCTAAGTAGTAAGTAGCAGGTTGACACTCCACACGCCACAACGACAACAATAAGTCAATAACACCGCCTACTCTCTACACCAAGTGTTCGCAGTGAACCCAAATACGATCGGCCATGCGTGCAACACTCGTGAACACGGGTGAAACGACCCGTTCGCGAAACTGCACAGGATTACGAATTTGATAAGAATCTTGAAAGTACACGGGAAGTCCGTTGTTGTTGTTCGTTGATGAATTCATCGATTGGTTTCCGTCCTCAGCCAGCATACACAGTTCGCAGCGACACCTATCTTCTCAATATAGCGACACCACTGAGCTGTATACATAATAATATTACATATGTATTATAACATATATGTACATATTATATAAGTATAATATGTACATGTACATCATGTACGTGTACATGTAACATATTATAACATATGTACATGTACATATGGACATGTACATATGTACATGTACACATGTACATGTACATGTACATGTACATGTAACATTATTATAACATATAACCAAGCGCGTATAAAGAAGGTCCTTCTTTATACGCTCTTGATATAACATATGTATTATATACATATAACATATTATATATATTATTATATATACAGTTCAGTGAGCGAGACCGCAAAACACTCGGTAAGTGCGGTACGAATTGATTACTCTACCCATATACCTATACTTGCTATTATATAAGCATATACCGATATCTATGGGCCTACCTATATCTATACTACATTATATTATAATGTATACATAATACGGTATACCTCTATACCCTATGCCTCTACACAATGCATTTTACGATAAATTTATAAACTGTTCAATGCACGCGCGCACCCATGCCGCACACGATCAGTGCACTTACTAGGCGTGGTGATGTAACCCTGCAAGACATGCAAGTGTTTGTAGGGTTGCATTTATATAGTATCTCCACACAAACCCAAACGCGCGCGCGCACACACACACACATGCACGCGCGCGCGCGCACGTACGCACGCACGCGCACACACACACGCGCGCGCACACACACACACACACGCGCACACACACACACACGCGCGCACGCACGAACGCACGCACGCACGCACGCGCGCGCGCACACACACATAGGCCTATATATATATATATATATATATTGCGCGCAATCTACCGATCGGCAGACTGTGCGGCAATCTCGATATTCTAATATTATGCACATCACAGCGTCGAACATGTACATTAATTGTAAGCACGTTTAAAACGTCAATTACGCGTTAAGTCATATTATAATAACATAGGATTCTGTGGTAGATTCGATCATTTGTACGTTTACGTCATGATAATAATGTAACGGTGTGTAACGGTTAGCTTATAATTTACGTGTAGTTAAAATACACTCTATATACTCGCCAGTCCATTTCATTTACTTTTTATTACAACTTGCAATTTCAACGAATTAACGTCTAATATAAATTTAAAATTTGATTCGCATTTTGATTCGATATACGTTCAATTTGAAACACGTTTTTCTTGGCCGTATACATACACAAAAATATTCTTCGCAGAAACAAATAAATAAAAACTATAAGTAGTAATATCACTAGAAAAATTGTGGAATAGAAAATAACTAAAGCACTATTTAATTTCACCGATTTCCAGGTAAATCATCTCGACACACTATATGTATGCATATGTATATATATATTATATATATATATATATATATATATATATATATATATATATTTATTTATTTATATATAATTATATTATTATATATAAGTAGTTATTAGTATAGGCCTATAGTAGGTATAGATCTAGTAGTAGTAGTTATATAAGTATTAATCATAAGTAGTTATAGATATATATATGTGTGTGTATAATTTTTTCCGTTTCTGAACCCGCTTTCAAGTTCCCAGTTTACCACATTATTCTAAGGCGCGTACGCTTATCTGAATCCGGAATATTTTTTGCATCTATAGAGTATATTCACAGATGATTCGCTCCCATAGTGACGTAGATCTCCACTGTCAAACGCCAACGGTCGGATGATCGTGTATTATATACATAATATATATATATTATATATAAATACATAATATTATATATATTAGGCCTACATATACTATTACGCGTCAGATATATATATATATATATATATATATATATATATATATGTATATATCTGACGTGTAATAGTAGAATATGTACAACACAAAATGGCGGCTGTTTGATGACCGATGAACGTCCGGAATAAATATATTATACGCTTCACGATTGCGCGGGCGTGCCCGCGAGTGTGCACGTCGGCGAATAGAAGCTAGTCTATTACTCACCCTACTACATTATGTGTTTCAGTCACTGCGTGTTTTCATGTTACCGAGAGCTCTATGATATTACCCCGTATAATTCCACCGCCGACATAATATAGACACCCTTAAATCAAAGTGGAATATATTTGAATGTTTTCGGGTCGAAACCGACGATGTAATCTCACGAAATGGCCGCGCGGTCCGCGTTTTCCGCGGCGCGAAAACTACACGTTGCGCATATTGAAAATATTTATTTTGTTCCATGACGAAAAAGGAAGACGGTGAGATATGAGGCGGCCGGACGGAGAATGAACCGAATAGGCGGCTAAATTTACGACCATCGCGTGTTCGTCGGTTTAGCAACGGCAATACCATTGTGGGAAAATGTTTAGGTTGACATTTTAATTCGCATCTGTCCGACGCTAGATTTATGACGGCGTGTGACTTTAATACCGATGGCAGCGCGCTCCCACCCCACCGATCTGTGCTGCAAACACCGTGCTCTGAGATATAGCTATTAAAATGAAATAAGTCGGACGAAGATGCTTGCGTGACGTACGGCTATCATAGGTGTTGGATGGGATAAGTTATGGCGCCCGTAAAACAGATGAAAGAATGCTGTGTTGGCGATACAGTTATAATGGGTATCGTTTCGCTTGTCTATTATCTTTTGCTCACGCTCTCCCCCTCAGAGCGCTATAGCTCTCATGATTTCCTCCGATCTACATCTCTCTCTCTATATATCGCCCTCTATCTCTATCTCTCTCGCGCGCTCTCTCTATCTCTCTCTCTCTCTCTCTTTCTCTCTCTCTCTGTCTCTCTCTCTCTCTTTCTCTCGTTCTCTCTCGCTCTGTGTATCTGTCTATCTATCGTGTGCGCGCACTTTCTCCTTCTCGTGCACTCGCGCGCTCTCCCTGTTTTAACGCAAACCCCTTACCGAG
>NW_014578409.1:81946-89446 GCF_000485595.1 Priapulus caudatus
GTCACTGACATTAGCTGTCATTGACATTAGATGTCATTGACATTAGCTGTCATTGACATTAGCTGTCACTGACATTAGCTGTCATTGACATTGGACGTGATTATTATTATTACAGACACATACACACATACACACACACACGCACACACACGCATACGCACGCACACACACACACACACACACACACACACGGACGCACGTACACATACACAAACGTTAATATTTAATTATTGCTTCAATTGCTTGCCATTTTTATCACAGTATCGCACGTTGATTGTATCTATATCGCCTACGCAAAATATATCCCTTGGATATTTGAATGCATATTCTTCTTCTTCTTCTTCTTCTTCTTCTTCTTCTTCTTCTTCTTATTATTATTATTATTATTATCATATTTATTATTATCCTATTTAAACCTTCTGTTATCGTCGCCATTGACCGCTATATACACTTCAAACTTCTCTAAATTATTTCCTCTCGAGGATGTATAGATTCGGCCTCGTTTTCACATACGGTTTTATGCCGCCGCACGCTATTATTATGGAACGTTATCGTATATAAAATTAACGACTCAGCGATGAAATATGTGCGCAATAAATACGTGATACATAAATGATGCCAAGTAAATTATTTAAATTTAAATTAAATTGCCAAGTATACATCATTCCCTTTTATTCTGTCTGATTTTCTACTCGCTTAGAATATATAATTGCTACAATAATTCAATTCAGTTTGACTGTGCCTGCATGCTATTACTATTACTACTACTACTACTACTACTACTACTACTACTACTACTACTACTACTACTATTATTACTATTACTACTAAAATAAAATTGTAAAAATAATGACAAAACAACAACAACAAAGCACATAAAAAACGTAATAAATTAGAAATAAAAATAATACAAATTAAATGAGTAAGAGAAATATTAAGAGAAGTAAAAGAATTACAACACATTAAACGAAATCTATTAACACTTTATCACGTCGCTCGCCGCGCGCCCGTCGCCACACACGCACCCGACAACGCACACGAACACCAACCTACCGCACCGCGTCGCACGCCGTTCCCGTGCGGTCGACGGACCTACCTTGTCGCCGACTCTCTGTGGTCGCAGCCTCCCACCGTCGTAGCCTCCCACCGTCTTCTGCGCACGGGTAAAAAAACTTCCGTGCACCGTCGCCCCGCCGGAGAGCTGCGTCGTTTTACACCTTACCAGGCGTCGTCAACGCGAGTCGTAATTTTCGTCTGCGTGGATAATTTAGGGTGGGGGGATGGTGGAGTGTAAGCTTGACTGGCGGCACTGATCGAGTTGAGCCTCAGCGACAACACGAAGGCGGTGTAAGAGTGCCCGAGGGAGAGAGTTTTGCGTACAGGGATAGCAGGAGAGGAGACGGGGGCGAGGCAGGATGAGAAGGAGAAGGATTGGGGGTATAGTGGGATAGAGAGAGAGGGAGAGAAAGCGAGCGGGAAGTAGGAGAGGGGGGGTAAGAGGAGAGAAAGCGCGAGGGAGATAAAGAGTGGGAGAAAGAACGAAAGAGAGATTAAGAGAGAGATAGAGATAGAGAGAGAGAGAGAGAGAGAGCGAGAGAGAGAAAGAAAGTCAGAAAGAGGGCGAGTACGTGAAACGAAGAGGGACAGTGAGAGTCAACGAGAGAAAGAAAGAAGTAGATGTACAATTTTGGGAAATGAGAGAGTGAGAGAGGGACAGAAACTATGTATAGAATCAAGCGGAGAAGGAAGAGGGGGGAGAATCGAGGAGGGCGCTGGAGTGAGAGACAGCTAGCGAATGAGAGAGAGTGGTAGAAACAGAGGAAGAATTAGGTAGGCAAGAAAACGCGAATGGTGCGTGGACGACAAAAAACGTAAAGATGGCGAAAAAAATGACAGGAGGGAGAGCGGAACAAACAGAGCGCGCGCTAGAGAGTCTCTCTCTCTCTCTCTCTCTCTCTCTCTCTCTCTCTCTCTCTCTCTCTCTCTCTCTCTTCTCTCTCTCTCTCTCTCATAAGCTGAGTGTGTGTGTGTTTGTGTGTCGTGTGTGTGTGTGTCCTATGTGGCATTGTTGCTGTGTGTGTGTGCTGTGTGCGATGTCCGCTGCCGTGTGTTGTGTGTGTGTGTGTGTGTGTGTGTGTGTGGTGTGTATGTGTGTGTGTGTGTTTGTGTGTGCGCTGCTGTATGTATGCGATGTCTCGGTTATATGCTTGTATTTACCGCTTGGTGTGTGATGAGAGAGAAAGAAAGCATGAAAGAGAGAAAGAGAGCGCGAACGAGGAGATGATATGGATGATGAGAGGTGGGAAAGAGGGAGAGAAGAGGAGAGAGCGAGAGAGAAGGCAGAGAGAGAGGGATGAGGGGAAAACAGAAGGCAGAGGAGGAAGACGAGAAAGCGAAAACGCGATTTTGCCAATGATGTGTTGTACCCAGTGTACCCCCCCCCTCCCACCGCAAACGTCTGCCTCTACACGCCAGATATTTCTTTATGCGAGCGTATGGGACGTCTGCCATCCCGCCGCGTTCTTCTTGCTTATAAGGCCAATCATAATGGCCACAGTTTAACCTGCGCGATCGTGTTATAAAGCTATATATAAATTAGTGCCCTACGGTATAAAGTAGGCGTCATAATTGTGTTGCCCGCTGCCCCTCATACCAACCGCAAATATTTTTGCATCATCGTGCCGGGCCCCAGCGGCTCCCGCCCTTTAGTCGCCTCCCATTCATGTGTTACCGACAAACATTCTCTGTATTTTTCCACAAAAATAAATTCCCGCTGGCTTCAATCTCGCCTAATGCCTGTCCTGATTTGGGGACGGCGTTAGAATAACATCCACACTCCATGCCATCGCGAGCCGAGCTGTCGTACTGTGTCCACGGCCGGCACGTACAAAGCAATGTTAAATAACATGGCCGGCTTGCCTGCGAGAGACAGAAACGGCGGCCGCTAATCAATGTCCTTGCCGAAGGCTATTTCGTATTTGGAAGCGTCCTCGATGCTCTGCGCATGCGCGCGTGATTGTGGGTATAGGTGCCCGCGTCGCTGTAGGTGCCCGCATGCCCCGCATGTGTAGGTGCCCGCGTTGCTGCTTGCTATGCTCAGTGTGTGTGTGTGCCTGTAGTGTGTTGCTTTGTGCTGTGTGTGCTGCTGGGCCTGTGTGTGTGTGTGGTTTGTTGTTGTGCATGCTGTCACGTGTGTGTGTGCTGCCGTGTGCTGCGTCGATGTGTTGTAGGTTCACAACGCGCCGTCGTGTGGCTGCGTTGTGTTGGTGTGTGCTTTGGGCAGTGTGTTGTGGCTGTGTATGTGTGTGTTGTGTGTGTGTGGACTGTGTGTGCTGTGTGGTGTGTGTGTGTGTGTGTGGTGGTATATGTGTGTGTTGTGTGTGTGTGCTGGTGTGATGTGTGAGTGTGTGGTGGTGTGTGTGGTTTGTGTCGTTGTTTGTGTGTGTGTGCTGTGTTGTGTGGTGTGGTGTGGTGGTGGTGTCGTGTGTTGTGTCACTGTGTGTCGTGTGTGTTGTGTGTGTGTGTTGTGTGTTGGTTTGTGTGTGTGTGTGTGTGTGGTGTGTGTGGTGGCTGGCTGTGTGTGGTGGACACATGCTTGTTGTGTGTTTGTGTACCGAGGGCCGCGCCGTGGCGTTGCATGGTGTCGGTGCCCGCGCTAGTTGTGCATCCGGTTAGCTTCTCGTGCCTCATATAAATTAGATATAGATCCATTATTTAATTAATTATAAGTCGATTTATCATATTTAATATTTATATTTTATTATTATTAAGGAACATATTAGCATTTTCATGAACATGCATCCCTCCAAGGATCTAAAACTAAATACTCTCCACGTTTTTAACCTTACTATGAATATTAACCATGTGTAACATTGTATGAATACTCCTACTAGATTTGCAGACAAATAAAAATAAAAGGCTATTTCTTTTAGAAATTATTACTGGTATAAGCTCGTACATGCCTTAAATATCTTCGTCAGATTTCGCCGTTCATTTAGAGCACTTTGCTGTGTTGGAAAAACACAGCGCCTCTATCTCGTGCAAGCAACAAGATCCTCATGACTTAAATACACCGAAATATTGGACAAAGAAACAACACACTCGTTCCACGAAGACATACTATATGTAACAACGTCTCAGTGATCTGTAACACCAAGTAAGTACCTTCGTGAATACTCTTCAACATTAGAGCACTATACTCTCTCATGTAGTCTGGATTTTTCAAAATAAATCCCCGTTTTAATGATTCGAGCAGTGTCCCCACGTGAGCGTAACAGAAATAATATCTAAAACATGTACAAATGTCATGTAGATGCATCGTCGCCGATTGTTACGAACTTGCTGCTGAGATAGCAGCAGTACAAGCGCCCAGAGCAGAATGAATACGATGTTACGGCAGTTGAAACAGACTACTTTAATAGCGCTTCTTCTGAGACGGACGGATCCTTTGCTTCGCTCAGTTGTATTGCGTATGCGTGACGCTCATGTGGCTCAGACGTCGCAGTCTCACTGTCCTAAGAAGTAACTGCTTAGAAAGCTTGTTTATAAAAATGGATGAGTGCCGACAGTCCAATAACGGTCAATGCCGACCTACTCACATTTCCTCTCTCTCTCTCCCTCTCTCTCACTCTCTCTCTCTCTCTCTACCTCTCTCTTTTTCTCCTCTCTCCTCTCTCTCTCTACTCTCTCTATCTGCTGTGTCTCTCTCCTTCTCTTTCTCTCTTCTCTCTCTCTCTCTCTCTCTCTTCTTCTCTCTCTCTTCTCTCTCTCTCTTCTCTCTCTCTCTCTCTCTCTCTATGTAGTGTCTCTCTCCTCTCTTCCTCAATCTCCTCTCTCTCTCTCTCTTTCTCTCTCTCACAGCCACACGCATCCACACACACACACACACACACACCACACACACACACACACACTTTTTCTAATCTGTCACAAAACTCTATTTCTCTTTCTCTGCTTTTCCATCTCTGCCGCCTTTTCCTCTCTCTCTCGGCTCTTCTCTTCTCGCTGCTATCTCTTTCTCGCTTCTCTCTCTCTCTCTTAGTCTTCGCTCATTGCCTCTGCTGTTTACCACTCTATACTATAATTTGCCAATCTTGTGTGTGTGCTGTGGTGGCCTGGTCTTGTTATTGTGTTCGCTTTTCGCCGCTGATTCACTCAATCGCGCTAACTGAAGATATATTCAGAATCACCACGTCTGGAGATGTTCTCTGCCAGTTCTGCTGAGAAAAAAGATTAAAAAGTGAAGTCATTAGAGTATTAAATCAAAAATTCGAAAAAAATTGCCTATTCGTCAATAGTGATGCAGTGCGTACAGCCAGATCCACATCACATACGTGACGGTCCGATTACACTGCCGTCTCTTGACTGCCGCCGTCATGAGCATATCAGAATCCACCACGTCTGGGAGGATGGTTCTCGGCTCAAACAAAAAATTCTATTCTCTCAATAGATGCGTCGCTACGTCTCAGATCCCCCCCCCTACTGCCATGATTCCCCCTGCTCAGCTCTGCTTTTGCACGCCTTTTACACCGTAACTACACAGTAGTCAGTGTCCAGCTAGCTGCCTGCCATTTTCTGTTGTACCCATGCATGTGCGTTTTCTTTTCAGTTCACATGAAATATTAACTTTATCTGTAGTCACTTACATGGAGTTTATATTTAAAGACAACATTTGCTGGTTCTACGGGTATACTTTCTGCTAGTCCATATAATTCTCTCTAATGCTTTCTCTTCACCACATCGATATCTGCACATTAAACAACAGAGATATATATACACAGGTAAATACCAACTACATGCCAGGCAGGATTAGGTAACTGTATAGCGTCATAACAGATGTTAGTAGCAAACAAGTATATGCATCGGGTGCACTTGTCACTGTGCATTGTAGCAATTTTGGCGGTGTTGTTTAATAATAAATTCGTAAATAAACGTTTTTAAAAAACCGTCGGCCACCCAGGGTAAGTTGGGAGCAACGCAATAATATTTTTATATCAATTATTGCATTTGTTTTAGTGTTATTTTACATTTGTTAAGCATAGATTCCTAGAAAATCTATAAGGCACTGCCGACTTCCTAGATCACCCGTGGTCTCGGCCCTGTTGAGTATACAAAGTATCCGGAATACATGCATGAAGATTCTCTATAGAGATAGTACTGATGACTAATGATTATATATATATACTATATTCTTAGTTACACACTCTACTATAGCTTCCCGGGGAAATTTCGACGAATCTAGGGCGAAAGGTAAGCGCGCTACTAACATAAATTATACTAGAATAACACATACAAAAGAAACCGATTTTGATTCATTTTTATTATGCTCAGATACATAACTACTTTGTGCAGACACTACTTAGTTAAGCAAGCTCATCATGTGATGCAGAGAATGAATAAAATAATGAAACAAAAGATCGGAAAATACCGGACTGCCATGCCTTGATATTGGATATTGACTTGTAACGTAGCAAATAATTATTTGCGGTCATCTATGCACACAAACGGCGAGAGTGGCACATCGGACCACAGCATTTATATATGTCCGCGTGTATACGCACGCGTGCGTGCGTGCGTCCGTGTGCCATTATCTGAGATGTATTTTTTATTCTTCCGTTCTTCATTTTGTTTTTAAAAAGGGTCATCAGTGTTTCACGATGAAGAGGTAGTATCAGCTGCCATCACTGTCCTACACTATTATATGCACCACAGTAAAACGCGGGTTGCAAATTGGTAGAACATCCTGATTATGGTTACATATATATATAATAAATACATCGCATAAAAATATAAATGTGGATAAATAGATAGAATAGAAGAAAAATAGATGAATTGCACCTGAGTAGTACCCGTACATTTTACACTGCGCAGTCTACTCGCCACGCACACACACACCTTTATTTGAATTAAGGTAAAATCCGATTCCTGATTCGGAAACAATATGCGGTGAGATTTCGACTGTTGTGGAAGAATCAACCAGTTTTTAAAGCAGCCGTAAGATCAACCGGCCGACCAAGGTGTGCAGTATCACATGTAGCTGTGACAAGTATCAGATGTAGCCGTGACAAGTACCAGATGTAGCTGTGACAAGTATTACATGTAGCTGTGACAAGTATCACATGTAGCTGTGACAAGTATTACATGTAGCTGTGACAAGTATCAGATGTAGATGTCGCTGTGACAAGTATCACATGTAGCTGTAACAAGTATCAGATGTAGCTGTGACAAGTATCACATATAGCTGTGACAAGTACCATATGTAGCTGTGACAAGTACCACATGTAGCTGTGACAAGTACAAGATGTAGCTGTGACAGGGCAACATCCAGATGCTTTGCAGCTATGTTCGTAGTATCGTCGTGCGCATGCGCTATCGCAGTCGGATGTGCCCGACGTGTGGGCGCTGATTGATCTTAGCATAGATACACTGCTGGAGCCACAGGGCTTCAATAAATATTTTGCGGAGATGACAGATTTTGGGCCTTATCCTTGATGCTGGCCC
>NW_014578410.1:0-20954 GCF_000485595.1 Priapulus caudatus
GCAGGGTGGAGAGCGAAATACCAATTTTGCCATTAAAAGATATTGTCATTAAAATTATTGTAAAACGAACCAGACGAGTGTGACCACCACAGACGTGTTGTGTCTATATAATATGCTATATAATTCGCCCAAACCCTACCTAATTTTGCCACATATTTTTTTTAATATCAAACCTAGCCCTATATTCACTTCACATACCAAAAGTGAGCAAAATCCGTTGAACCTGAACTGGATAATGGCAAATTTCCATTTTTGCCAAAAAAATGCCGTGGCCCTCAAAAGTACGTCGATGGTGCTGCCTTTCAAAATAGGACGTTTAAATAATGCGGAGCCAAGCAGTTAACAACTATACCCAATTTCAACATGTGCCGTCAAAACGGTTCCTGAGTTTATCGTTGACCGTAGCGAAATGTTGAGGACGGACGGACGGACGTACGACGAACGACGACCCATGGCAATAGCCTCAGTTGACGATGTTCACGGTTGAGCTAAAATAATTGGCTAAATAACCAGAAAATGTATTTATATTTACTACCAGTCTTAATGTTTCTCATACTCCTATGTCGCATATATTGCCGTAATTACCCGTAAATGCCGGTCAGATGCTCATTCTGCAACACACAAGTTCACCGCATGCCCGCCCTGTGCAAAACAACATGAATAAGTTCATATATTTAATTATATCAAGAGTACATAATAGACGATAATAATCTACTAATATCGACTCTGTTATATATAGTTATATGTACAGGGATATAGCCAGGAGAAATTATTCAGCCCTAAATTGAATAACATAATATATTGACCTATTTATGGGCGCGTAGGGGCGTCTGGCTGAGCGCCGGGTAGGCAAGAGACGCGAGCGTGCGTAGGGGGCGTCTAGGGCATGCCCCCAGTAAACAAATTTTTGATTTTTAGGTGCTCTGTGTGCATTCTGGGGGGTTTACAATCACAAATTGGCAGCGTTTTTATTGACAGAAAAATAGTGATTGGTTTGCTGACTTGAGTATCATCTTGTTCTGGTTATCATTATCATGCATCATCAGAGATCTCACTATTTTCAGAGGGGCTAGTTAGGGTCTCTGGCTCTCTATTAACTTTAGCTACACTCTCTATAGCTCTGCTTGAGTCTCTGCTGCACTGAGACTTGAGTCTGAGTCTGAGTCTCTTCTGTATGGATATCTTCTTGGACTTCCATTGTTTTTATTAAATTTATCCATCCTGATGATGGTGAGCGTCAGAAAGAGAGGAAAAAAAATTCAAAACAAATATGGCAGTATATTCAAACAGGGCGTCGTACTCGAGCAGTCATCGAGTTCATTATAGTAGATCTATAGTAAAGCTTTGTAGCCAATCATATTGCTGAATCCTGATGACCTTAACGAGATAATCTAATCATGTGTAGTCTTATCAAAATAGCCGCCAAAACGTCAACTAAATCACGTAAGCGTGTGACATAATTGACCTGCGCGTGAACCGCGCCAGAAGTCTCAATCGGTAGTATAACAAAAAATGGCGGATATTACGACGATGCATGGAGGGATTATAAAATGTATTTATTTCACAAAATATAGGCATTTATTGGAAGATTATATCAAGATATCTGCACAGCCAAAACAGAGTATCGCCGGTCCGCTCGAGTGAGTATCGGAACGAATTGGAGTTATCGGGCCGAAATGACCGCGTATCGGCGCCGATACTTCATAAAGGGCCTCTGGGGAGAACCCTGCATGTATATACTTATTCATGTTGTTTGCTACCAGGCGCGGGCTTGCCACAAGTTCCCTTCTCGCTTAACGCCTACATTGGCGAAAAGGTTCTGCGCCGTGTAGAATTATAACGATCATTGTTGATCCGGAATTTGCTCAGAAAAACTAAATATAGCCTGAATATATGTCTCACTGACAGCCGAAAATATCACTGATTTACACCAACATTCAAACACAATATTTTACTGCAGGTATAGCATAGAAAATTGATTTGACCACATCATACAGCAATAATTTTTCGAGTCGGGACTTTCAAAAATTCACAAATGGCATCTCAACAAGCGAACATAATTAAAACAAAGGGGCGGGCGGCGCATCTATTTGTGTGTGATAATACCTCAGTGTTCGATACATCGATTTGATCCACTTTCTCTCTCCGTCTTCGTTATAGTCCTAGTACTTTTGAAGACTAATATTTATGAGGTTACAACTGCGTTACACTCCTGTTTTGTGTTACGCTAACTATACTTTGGACCTCTGTGTTTAACTCTGACCAAAAATATCTCACGTGCGATTTTTGCATTACTGCCACCTTGTCTGACGTTCGCGTACGCGAGAAAGTGCGAGACATGACAGCCGAACATCAACAAGAGAATGAAAATTGTAATCGTGCATGATTTTTTGATCTTTGACATGCGCGTTCTAGGAACATTTTATCTGTTCCTTCTCAACCCCGTTACTGTTTACTCAAGCACAATGGTAGGCATCATGAGGAGTGGAATAAACACTAAAAAACGCCCTGAAAAAAACTGCGCCAATGATCGCTTTTAACAGTCGGAGAGCCAGAGCCTGGTCGGTTTAAAGGCGGGCATGCGGTGTACTTTGCTGTGTTGCAGATGAGCATTTTTTGACCGGCATTTACGGGTAATTTATCGGCAATAATTAAGCGCATAGAGCTAGAGAAACATTATAAGACTTTGGTAGTAAATAGGCTACATTTTTGTTGTTTATTTACCTTTTTTTTTTTTTTATGAGACGTTCCAAGTGCCTGTGCCTGTGGTTACTAGTCTAGAGCACAGGCACTTGCAACGTCTCATAAAAAAAATGGTAAATAAACACGAAATGTACCAAATCTTAATGTTTCTACTACTCTATTTACGCCTATATCACCTGTAAATGCCGGTCAAATGCTCATCTGCAGCACACAAGTATACACCGCACGCCCGCTGAGTTACTCCGCAGCTAGGGCCTGCCCATTACCTCCCAAAGTTATACTCGGTCGGGTTTATAACACATTGCAACTCTA
Organism: Priapulus caudatus; assembly: GCF_000485595.1. NCBI lineage: Eukaryota > Metazoa > Priapulida > Priapulimorpha > Priapulimorphida > Priapulidae > Priapulus > Priapulus caudatus. Next base: position 3,016 of record NW_014578410.1, read on the forward strand.
AACTGTTACGTTAACATTCTTAAAATATTTGTATAACAGGCAAGCGGTGTGTCATTTTGAATATGGAAGTTTGATTTTCTATCGTAGTTTATTTCAAAAGTTACATCAGCGACGTTGCTACACGCCCGCTAGATCGCCCGTGCCATATCGTCTATATTTGACTAGCCAGTTGATTGCAATCGAGTCCAAGGTAGCAACTTTCGGCTGATGTAACTTTTGAAATAAACTACGAAGGGAATAAAACTATCGTATCGAAATGACAACGCGTCTTGCCTGTATATTGCTGTTGTATGTAAAACCATTTTAGAATTTTAACGTAACGTCTTTAGAGTTAGAATGTGTTAAAAACCGAACCGAGTATAACTATTGCGGAGGTATGCAGGGCCCTAGCTGTTTGAGTGCCCTGTGCTGCGTGCACAAACAGCCTCTCTTATTCACAGGCACCTTGAAACGTCTCAATAAAAAAAAAAAGGTAAATAACACGAACATGTACCAAGTCTTAATAGTTTCTCTAATGTAATTATCGCCTATTAATACCTGTAATGCCGCGGTCAAATGCCTTTATCTGCAACCAGCACCAAGTACACAAACGGCGCCGGCCCGCGCTGTGCTCGCGTGCACAAACAATCGATGAATAGAGCATCATCATAAGCTTCAATCATCATTCATCATCATCATCAATCATCACGTCATCCATCAGTTCGTCATCGATAAAGGCTCTTCTTATTTATGTTGTTTGTGCACGCCAGCACCAGCAGGGCGCGCGTTCCGGCGGCAGCACAAGCGCGGGCGGAGCGTTGGCCTGCTGACTGGGGGGCAGAGAGAGCATGACGCAGTGACAGGAGTGAGTAGCCGAAATACAGAGGGAGATAAACAGTAAGGACGGTGGACAGGGCGGGGAGTTGACGTGGGGGAGGGGAGCGGGCAAGGGGGTCGCTACTATGGTGAATGACGAGAGAGCGGTGGCACGGCAGCACATGGGTGTTCTCACGCACGCAAGGCGTGACCTGCAATGAGCAATCCATTGAACCTAACAGTCGGCGGCAGTTTACATATGAAACATCTACAAACTTGATTAACTCTCTCGAAAAAATAAGATCTATAAAGAAAGACATCTAACGATTTGGTATAAACATGTCTACTAACAGCCAAGTGATCTTAGCATACCTTTTTTTTATATTCTAAGGATCCACTAGACAAATAACATCAGGCCGGAAAGGACCTGACTCTGGAGCAAAACACTCTACGGGTTAACAAAATGTGATGGAGTGATATACCTTAAATGTCTTACGGAGGCTACGAAGTACGGACGAATCCATTACGCTTTTCATCACTTAAACGAAGACAATTACGCATAGCGGCAAAGCGTTGGCGCCCAGTTTCGAAATAACGGCCTTGCGGAAATAATTCACGATTGAGAGTTTAGATGTCTAAAGATTGAGCTAGAACCCTAACCATTAACCCGAAACCTACCTTAACGATTAACCCCTCAAAACCTAACCTTAATCCGTAACCCTAACGCCACAAAAAAGGGGCCTTCACGACCGACGGCTACAGCCTACCGTACCTCAGGCCACTTCCGTTTGTATCATAAACTCGTACTTGAGGACTGCGCTATTGCGATAACGGGGTGAACATGGAGAGCATACCTACTCTTCATTAGTACGGTTAAGCAAACTGCAGAGTGCAAAATGACAACCGGCGGTGCCGGGGGGAGACAAATGAGGGGGAAGAAGGAACTGACAGGGCTAGAGGTGGCAGAAGTGGGAGAAAACTATTGTGCACGGCACCACAGGGCGGCGTGCTCGGCCGAGCCGAGGATAACGGTGAGGTCAGCCCGTGACGGGCAACTCACGGCGCGCACGGTGGTGGACTTTTGCTTTGCACGCATAGGCATATGAGCATTGAGCGATAAAACGTCTATATTAGAGTAAAGTTTTACAAAACATGTCGGAACGCAGCATAACCTATTTATTTCAAACGCCATCACTACAAAGCTTGTATAGCGCCATCTACGGTCACAAATTGTGATTCATTTTGGTTTATAAATTATTATTGCGATATACAGATGGCAATCGTTTCTATAATGTACGTCGATGGTTGCTCAATTAAAACTGACTTCTTCTTACTCACTCATTTGTGTCCTTTTTTGTGGTGAGCTACAGTGTCATTGACACTTTCATTGTTTATTGAGACGTTCCAAGTGCCTGTGCTAGTAACTATAGCCCGCGTACGGTTACGCGTGACGTCACCCGAAATGTAGACAAAACACATAGGCAGCTATGATGCAGCCTATTACATTTCGGGTGACATCACGCGTGTACACAACAGCATTTGAAAACGAAACGCAAGTAGTGCTTAGCACTTTGAGGAATAAATGCATAAATACAGGGTGTAAAGTTGTGGAAAGTGTTCAAAAAGATAGGTGAGATGTCCATGTAGATAAATAAGTGTTAAAAAGCCCGATCATGTTGCGTTTTGTGAGCCATATTTCGTGGAAGCATTGGGGGACAGGTGCAGTTACGAAACCTGGCATAAAATGTTCTATAGCCCTGCGGCAACTGTATGCGGGCTATAGTACTAGAGAGTAGAGCTACCATAGCTGAAGACACGATATGTGCTCTTCATTTCTCAAACTGTTGTGGAGTAAGATGCTACAAAGGCAGAGCTAAAACAGGTAGAGCTAGCAAACAGACCATTTCAATGTTTACATAGTTACATATTCGTATCTAATAAGAGTTGTGCTGCTCAATAAATTAAAGGAAGAAGAGAAACCTGAATGGGAAAGAAATAGGACCAAGAAAGAAACCGAGATATGTAATTTCACAGGGAATGGGCATTATTGATACAACGTAATGAAGTGAGTATGTGTTTACATTAGAAGGAGTAGCAAAATGCATAACATAATGCAACAACTTCACCATAAAAGGTGCATAGAAACACTAAATGTATTTTCACTCCTACAAAGAAGTTATTCTCATGCTGTTTATAGTGACATGACCACTTTAAACATTTCCTTGGCCAGTATTTATGCATGCTATCAAGAGTAGATAATAACACATGTGTTATTATCTACTCTTGATGCTATTTATGTGTCATTGTTTGGCATTATGCATTGCTAAACCAACACCAATTGCTAAAAGCATTGCTAAAGGAACACCAATCTAATGTGCATGGCTTTCATCCAAAGAGCATATTGCACTCATCACTTGTTGTATTTGATATTATCTCACTCTATAGCAAGGAAGACGATTGCCAATGTATCATCCTTATTTATATCATGTCGTCATGTCACATCATGGAAAATCATATTCATGTGTGATGATCTACCTTGTAATACCCTTATCTGTCTGGCGTGCCATCTTCCCAAGGCCTAAGATAAAATATTGCTTGTTTCCCCTTTACCGACCGACTTGCCAAAACGCCGCTACTCGACACATTTTAATTTGGCCGATTAAAACAAAACAAAAATTATTTCGTTTTGCAAACACAAAATCAAATTCGTTCCGTAAAAACATATACACAACAGAATATACACTATACATACACACATCGTGTCAAAACAAAATAAAAAAGATTTTTCACCTACCTACCTACTCGGTACCCTGAGAGGCGAGTAGGTAAAAGGGAAACAAACAATTTTTTAAGGGTGGCCCAATACTCTGGCTCTATTATATAAGGGAGTGGGCACGAAAACATTTGCTAACTCTCCTCCCTTGCACCTGACTTGTATTAATGTGCATGTACATGTAAATGTGTTAACTGATGGTGCTCAATAACACATCTATCTATCTATTGATCGATCGATCAATCATCATTCACCACTGACCTTGCAGATGACAAGTTGGAGGAGGTCACGGAAAAGAGGGAAGATGGGGCAGGAAGGAGGAAGGAGTAAGGAGGAAGGAGTACAGCACGTGAGTTCGGTAAGTCAAGACTGTCACGGGATTCTAAGGTAGATTATTTTATTCATTACTTCTACCATCCTGGTTTTCTCCTAGAAAAATCGTTGTTGTAGTGCTAGTGGCACCAAGTGTTGGTGCAGGTAAACATTTCCAGCAGCAGCATCACAGGTCGGTATTGCTAGTAGCAGCATGCGCAGCAGCTGCTGCAGCAGCAACACCTGCAGTAGTACCTTGACCACATCTATATTCTAGAATGGCATGATTATATGAATACAACGGATATAGGCGTTTGCATGATCAACGCATAGACGTGTTCCTGGTAGCTGGAATAGCAGCAACGTGAGTTGCAATGGCTGGCACAGCTGCAGCAGCAATATAACACGATCTGTTCGGGTGTGAATAAAAAAAATTGTTTTCATTTTATCCTGACTTGTTAAATATGCCTTTTCACTCTGTGTCACTAGTTGTAGTTATTTAAAAGTTGAACTGTTACAAGGGATTGTTATTGTAATAGTTTGCATACAGTGGACACATAGAATACAGTGGGTCGAAGAACGCATTCATTGCATTCTGCGCAGCATTTGCATTGCAATTGCTAATTGGCAATTTCTGGAGGCCGTTGTCAGACACATTTTAGTCCCACTATTACTCTTAGTCGTAGATTTTCCCACGTGTGAAGCGTAGTACATTTATACATATTCATTGTTTAAAAAGGGCCGGATTTGGACTATATTTGGGATTCGTTTCGGAGTTATAATTAGGATTACACTAGTTGCGATTATTGTCGTATACAAGTATGTGAGATGTCACAAATGTATTTTTATCACACTTTACAGGTAACCGTTTTCGTATCTTTTCATATTTCTATAATTCTGACTCGTATCAGTGACATGAGCCAACAACTCCTATACACGTGTACTAACGCTAATTTATTAATATTTTAAATTTTTTAATTTTCTCGTGCAACAGATGGCGCTGCTAGTATTAGTAACAACGCCGTGTCACGCCGACTCTTGCACACGGCAGTCAAGTAGTTTATGATATAGTACCAGATAATATATATATATATATATATATATATATATATATATATATATGTATGTATATATATGAATGTGGTTATTTGTGTTTTTATATGGATATCATATAGGCATGTCTGTCATGGTAAAATGAGAAAGGCGTCAGTTGATTGCTGACAAGTACTGAACGGTTCTTCTCTAAAGTCTCGCAAAGTATATGTAAAGCAAAGTATAATTAACGCTGATTTCCTTGCTTTTAACTACTGTCTCTCTTCTCGCTGCAGCAACATATGTGCGCTTCCTTGTGCGTTCGTGTTATTGTGCGTGCGTGCGTGCGCGTGATTATATATCTCAATCGCTGTGATTCTGACCTGCCATGATTTAGTGTGTCAGAGAACGGGATACTCATATAAGAGAAAGGGTCGGATGCAAGCTGGAGTGGTCTAGCACAGGAGCCTCTACTGTAGCAGGAAATGCTAACTATTAAGCGAACAAGGAAATTGCAGTGATGCATAGCCGGTGATTGATGATGATTGGTCAGATGACGTGTATCTTCGTGCTGTAGTCGCATATTACGTGTAAGTGTAACGTGCTACTAATTAACGTGTAACGTGCTACTAATTAACGTGTAACGTGCTACTAATTAACGTGTAACGTGGGATACGTTGTGTGTGGGTGTGGTGTGTGTGTGTGTGTGTGTGTGTGTGTGTGTGTGTGTGTGTGTGGGTGTGTGCTGTGGGTGGATTGCGTGCCTGCTGTGTGTGTGTGTGTGTGTGTGTGTGTGTGTGTGTTGTGTGTGCTGTGGGTGTGTGTGTGTGTGCATAGCGTGTGTGTGCTGTGTGTGTGTGTGTGTGTGTTGTGTGTGTGTGTGTGTGGATGCGTGTGGGTGTGTGTGTGTGGTGGTGTGTGTGTGTGTGTGTGTAGTGTGTGTGTGTGGATGCGTGTGTGTGTGTGTGTGTGTGCGTGTGTGTGTGAGTGTGTGTGTGTTGTGTGTGTGTGTGTGTGTGTGTGTGTGTGTGTGTCTGTGACGTGTGAGTGTGTGTATGTGTGTGTGTGTGTGTGTGCATGTGTGTGTGTATGTGTATGGTGTGTGGTGTGTGCTGTGTGTGTGGTGTGTGTGTGTGTGTGTGTGTGTGTGTTGGTGTGTGTGTGTGTGTGTGCGTGCTTGTGGCACAGTGTATTGTGTTGTGATTTTCATAGCAAAGCAGACGCCGGTAGAACGATTTACACGGCTCTCGGCGACGGCACGTTTACAATGCTCAACCGACGTCGACGTACAAAGCAGACGTCCTTACATCAAGTCGAGAATTGGGCAGCGCCACCAATCGCGGCAGCCTGTGATGAACGATGCATTGGGGCCGTTAGCCGTGGTAGTGTTCTGAATAATCCTGATCTGCCCCCCAGTCTGTCTCCGTCTCCGTTATAATATCACTTGGCCCTAAACATAAAAGTAGTGATTGAATTCGGTAGCGCAAATCCGCACTGGGTGTTGATTGACATTAGCGTTTTACGCTTATTAGATAAACCTTATGTTCATAATAAATGAATATTCAGTAAGGCATTCACTTGAAAAGCAATATCTAAAATAATATCTATTTTTATAATTTGATTAAAATATCAATAAATCTTAATAAACTATTTAATATAATCTACATCCGGTAGTATTTATACATTTATCGGGAATAAGCAATTAAAGAATTTTCCTCTGAGATTGCCGGCAGTCAAAAACGGCAGATTCGCACTTGACACGATTGTGGCCAAACTAAAATATATCCAAACATGCGTCCGAAAGTATTCGTGATTTTCATCAGCGGGTCGTTCGTCAGCAAGATAGTAGCGCATTGATAGCGCGAAAACCAAAAGAGGTGTCCTTTAAGCTTATTTGCGCCGATGTCAGCTCGCGCTATGCAACCAGGCTGTGTACTGATGCATGCACCTATATTCCTAAGCAGGTGTCGTGCTGGGGTTTGTATAACGTCTCCGACCGCAGCATTAGTGCCGAATGAGAAACGTGAGTGTGACTGAAACTATAGCTCGGCGCGGCTGTGTCAAGACTGTCACTTGTTATTCCCGTAATGCTTCCGCGAAAAGCGTTTGTTGCGCGACAGAATGCCCACAGCGGCAAGTTTCATCTGCGTCACGTTGGAGATCTAACTGCCAGACAGAGAAGACGATTGTGCGGGAATCCGCCGGCATGCCTCGAAAAGCAGTGGGCAGCTAAGCCCCGACTGTGCGTATCAGGATAAATTATTAGAGAACGTAATCTTGCGCCTTAACGCTTGACAGCTACACAGTTTTTGGCACAGAATATCTGCGCTCTGCGGATACGCGGCTAACTGTCAGTCACCGCAGCGTTATTTCTCCGGTCGATCTCATAGCGTGCGAGCTTAATAAACGAGGCGACATCATACTTTGATTAGCGGCGTACTATCTTACCAATAATACTAATTATCTGGGGGCTCGTCTTATGGCCACCAGGTTTGATGAATCTGACGATGGAAAATGAGTAATGGCTGAAATGAGTATGGCCTTATAGACACGCTTGCGTGATTAAGATATTTCCACGTGACCCCCGTAGCAACAATACACCTGCTGAAGATGAGAATATGGAACAAGATATTAACGTGCACTTCATTATGGATACAATCATCCGGTTAAATTGAAGTTAAACACAAACAACCTATGATTGATTTAATTAAAAGATAGATAGATTAGAGGAACGGGAGAGGAAAGAGAGAAATAGAGAGAGAGAGAGAGAGAGAAAGAGAAAGAGAGAGAAAGCAAGAGAGCGGAGATAGCGAGCGGAGAGAGAGATACGAGATGGGAGGGGGAGCGTGAGGCAGAAAGAAAGAGATAGAGGCAGAAAAGATGAAAGGAGGAAGGACGAGCGCGAAAGAAAATGTGAAAGAAAGCGATGGGAGGCACAGTAATAGGGTGAGGATAGACTGGGAGATGATCAGCGTTTGAGAGAGGAGGGATGGCGGAGAGATGGGGGAGAGAAGGAGGTGGGAGAAAATGAGGAAGGGAAACAAAAGAAAGAAACAGATGAGCGCGAAAGAGAAAGCGAGAGAGGTACAGTGTTAAAGGATATAGTAGACGAGAGAAGAGAAGAGAGAGAGAGAAGAGAGAGGAAGAGAAAGAAAAGAAGAGAGCGGCTAGAGAAGAGAGAGAGAGAGAGAGAGAGAGAGAGAGAGAGGAGAGCGAGAGAAAGGGGAGGGGAAAGGGAAGCGAGAAAGAGAGAGAGGAGAGCGCGAGAAAGAGCGAGAAGAGAGAGAGAGAGAGAAGAACAGTGAGAAAGAGAGAGCGCGAGCGAGAAAGAGGAAAAGAGAAAGATAGTGAAAGAGAAAGAGAGAGAGAGAGAGAGAACAGGGAGAGACGCGCGCCGAGAGGGAGAGAGAGAGAAAGTGAGAAAGCAGAAAAAAGAAGAAAAAATGTGTTTGTCAACGTTACTCCTCGAAATCGGTTTTGGCTTGATAGCATCGAGGAAATTGCCTTCGCCCAGGAAATCCTTCTTGGTAGGTGAAGTCGCCTGTCGACATATTCATCGCCTTCAGGCTGTTTGTTGATTGCGGTCAAGCGTGAGCGCCACTCGCCCACACGCCGTCCCGTATGCGTAGACCATGAAACTTGCTTAGCACATCCTCTTTCATGCGTATGTTGTTGTAGCGGTCAGAGTACTCAGCAGACGTCTGCATTTAAAGCGGAAATCGTTCGTTTAAAATTGCACTGCATACGAAGTCCGGTTCGCGAAATTCCGTAATTTTTTTTCGCGAAGCGTTTTGAACTGCGTGATTAGCAGGCGTGAATCTCGCTGGCAGCAATCAACCTTTGTCCATTACGCTTGCTTTGTAACTCTATATACTTCGCGCCGGCGAATTGAAAGGAAATCAAATGTTTAGATGCGCCTAAATGAACGGTGGATTGAGAACGATTGCTGAGCTGACATTAATCGCTGCAACCTCGCACATGTTTTTCCCGTGTGACGCAGCTACTGCAATACGTCATCGAGAAACTGCGCAGACCCACACTCAGTTCAGAATGTAAGGATAAAGACATTAGGCAAGGATATGACCGATCATTGTAATAGGAGAAGGATTTCGGTAAGATGACACGTGAAAGGCTGCTGCCGCAATGCAAAATTTAATTAGGATTTTAAAGTTTCCCCGTTTCATGAAGAAGCCCTGAGCCATCTGACATGATCGAATTGCCGCCTCTATGTTTGCCGGCACCTGTGATCCACCACCAAATATCCGCGCTGGACCTCGCCTAGCAAATAGCGGTATACTAAATATAATGAATTTACTCAGCGAGTGCAGTGCTATTAATCAATGCTATTTCAGTGCTAGCAGCTGTTTATCATGCCACTGCTAGCTATCGCTTGTTCGCCATCTGACTTCCCGTGTAAAAGGGTGTCCGATCTTAACGCTAAAACCGGTGTACCGGCGAGGCAGCCGCGTAGTTTTTAGAAGCCGCTCGGCTATACGAGCGGCCTAAGCGAAATCCAACTCCTCGATTTGTTGACGATAAACAAACGAACCGCTCTGAAATATCGCGTTAAAAGCCTCAATCGCACCGTTTTTTTTTCCGCGGAGCCCTCCGGTTTCTTTGGACGGTCGCGCAACTGTGTCTACTACACACATTCGGATTTAACGAGAGGCGCAGAGTAAGGGCTTACTCCGCTCAAATGGCTCCCGAATATAGGCGTAATCACGTGAGTATGCGAACGCGTTCGATTTTATAAGCCTTTATCTCGCACAGAAGCGCGAGTACGCACGTTGCTTGTATTTACCTTGGCTCTATGCGGATATCCGCCGATTAGGCATCGAACAGATGGCTGAAAAGCCGTCGGGATTAAATATTTATAATGAACATATGTAAATCGTTCTTGTGCCCGACAATCGCGCGCGACGACGCTCTGCTCGCCGCGATGTCAGGCCGAGCGTTGCTTCGTCCGTGATGACAGGTTTCTAATCGTGCACACCAGAAAAGATAAGAGACCGAAGCAAGAGAAAGGAAATGAGCGCCGCGAAACGATAGAGAGAGAGAGGGGGAAGAGCGAGAAAGAACGGAGACGACAGAGAGAGAGAGATAGATAGAGAGAGAGAGAGAGAGAGCGAGAGAGAGCCGAGAGAGAGCGCCCGTTGTTATTTAGCGAGGATGCTTTAGCTTAATGGCTATACTCTATCTTGTTACGCGCGCTAAGCAGAAAGATCAGAGTAAACACCGCGCACGACCCTGGCGGGAGAACTGTACACTGATGGGCCTGTGTCTCGCTATCGTCGTACTGGTAGGCGATATTTCTAAAGGAAAAATTCTATAATATATTGATTATCTAAACATTGAATAATATGCGATATGCACAATCGTAACTTTCCAATGACCGCAGGAGTTTTTTCATACACTTTGATTCAAAACGATGAAATTCACGTTTGCTATGCGGGTGATACGCATACGCGAAGTGATAACGTGCCATTTCTAGGCCAGATTTCGACGATGCGATAAAGTACCTTGCTCCAAAACACGAGAGGGCAAAAGAAACAAGACATCGAAACGTTAGACCTTGTCAGTCAAGTCAAGTGTAGCTGTCTATTAGATCAGCCACGTAACCCAGACTGCAAGAACGCGCCAATACGGACATCAAGTCGCATCAAACAATTTTCCATTCATCGAAAACCTTGCAGCTCGCAGAATTGGACCCGATCGCGAGTCATCCAAGGGGGTCGGCACCTCACGGTGTACACACATATGTGATCGAAATAATTGTCCCGCGGAACTTCGCAGGCTCGCTTCAAAGCTACGCAGGCAACTCGAGGCCCGTGTGCAGGCACGGCGGAAACCCCGCAAGGAATAAGCGTGCGGGATTCGGACAGTGAAGGACGGCGACGCCGGCTAGAGCGCGCTTGAAACCTTGTCAGACATCAAGTGAAGCGACATGGCAGACAACGGTGAGAGCGACATGGCAGACATAGTGAGAGGCGACATGGCAGAACATGGTGAGAGCGACAATGGCAGAGCATGGTGAAGGGTAACATGGCAGACATGGTGAGGAAACGACCATGGCAGACACGGTGAGAGCGACAAATGGCAGACACGCGCGGGTGAGAGCGACATGGCAGACATAGTGAGAGCGACATGGCAGACACGGTGAGAGCGACATGGCAGACATGGTGAGAGCGAACATGGCAGACATGTGAAGAGCGACATGGCAGACATGGTGAGGGTAACATGGCAGACATGTGAGAGCGACATGGCAGAGCACGGTGAGAGGACATGGCAGACACGGTGAGGGCGACATGGCAGACATGGAGAGAGGCGAACATGCGACATGGTGAGAGCGACATGGCAGAGCATAAGTGAGAGCGACATGGCAGACATGGTGAGAGCGACATGGGCTAGACATGGTGAGGGTAAACATGCAGACATCGGTGAGAGCGACATGGGCAGACATGGTGAGAGCGACATGGCAGACATGGTGAGAGGCGACATGGCAGACATGGTGAGAGCGACATGGCAGACATGGTGAGGCGACATGGCAGACATGGAGAAGCGACATGCAGACATGGTGAGAGCGACATGGCAGACATGGTGAGAGCGACATGGCAGACATGGGTGAGAGCGACATGGCAGAGCATGGAGAGAGCGACATGGCAAGACATAGGTGAGAGCGACATGGCAGAACATGGAGTGAGAGGCGACATGGCAGACATGGTGAAGAGCGACATGGCAGACGACGGTGAGAGCGAGCCTGGACAAGACATGGTGAAGAGCGACATGGCAGACATGGTGAGAGCGACATGGCAGACATGGTGAGAAGCGACATGGCAGACATGATGAGAGCGACATGGCAGACATGGTGAGAGCGACATGGCATGACATGGAGAGAGCGACAGCAGACATAAAATGAGAGCGAACATGGCAGACATGGAGAGAGGACATGGCAGACATGGTGAAAGCGACCATGGCAGACATGGTGATGAGGCGACATGGCAGACATGGTGAGAGCGACATGGCAGACAATAGTGAGAGCGAGCATGGCAGACGCCGGTGGAGAGCGACATGGCAGACATGGTGAGAGCGACATGGCAGAACGAATGGTTGAGAGCCGAGCATGCAGAGCATGGTGAGAGCGACATGGCAGAACATGGTGAGAGCGACATGGCAAAGACATGGTGAGAGGCGACATGGCAGACATGATGAGAGGCGACATGGCAGACAGAGTGAGAGCGACAAATGGCAGACATGATGAGAGGACCATGGGGCAGACATGAGAGAGGGCGCAACATGGCAGACATGGTGAGGAGTACAATGGCAGACATGGTGAGAGGCGACCATGGCAGACATAGTGAGAGGCGACATGGCTAGACATGGTGAGAGCGACATGGGCAGACATGATGAGAGCGACATGCAGACATGGTGAGAGCCGACAGCAGACATAGTGAGAGGCGACATGGCAGAGCCATGGTGAAGCGACATGGCAGACCATGGTGAGAGGCGACATGGCAGACATGGTGAGAGCGACATGGCAGACATGAATGAGAAGCGACAATGGCAGACATGGTGAGGGTGTACATGGCAGACATGGTGAGGGTGACATGGCAGAGCATGGAGAGAGCGACATGGCAGACAATGGTGAGGGTAACAGCAGACATGGTGAGAGCGACATGCAAGACATGGTGAGAGCGGACAATGGCAGACATGGAGAGAGCGACTGGCAGACATGATGAGGAGGGCGACATGGCAGACATGTGAGAGCGACAATGGCAGAACGGTGAGAGCGACATGGCAGACATGGTGAGAGGCGAAATGGCAGACATGGGTTGAGAGCGACGATGGCAGAACATGGTGAGAGCGACATGGCATGACATGGTGAGAGCGACATGGCAGACATGATGAGAGCGACATGGCAGATCATGTGAAGAGCGACATGGCAGACATCGGTGAGGGTGACATGGCAGACACGGTGAGAAGCGACATGGCAGACACGGTGAGAGCGACATGGCAGACCACGGTGAGAGCGACATGGCAGTACATGGTGAGAGGACATGGCAAGACATGGTGAGAGCGACATGGCAGACATGGTGAGAGCGACCATGGCAGACACGGTGAGAGCGACATGGCAGACATGGTGAGAGCGATCATGGCAAGACATGATGAGAGCGGACATGCGCAGACATGGAAGAGAGCGACAATGGCAGACATGGTGAGGGTAACATGGCAGACATGGTGAGAGGCGAGAAAAGAAAAGAAGAAACATGGCAGACATACGTGAGAGCGACATGGCAGACATGGTGAGAGCGACATGGGCAGAAATGGTGAGAGCGACATGCAAGACACCGGTGAGAGCGACATGGCAGACCATAGTGAGGGTGACATGGCAGACACCGGTGCAGAGCGAAGCATGGCAGAGATAGTGAGGGTAAACATGGCAGACATGGTGAGAGCGAGCATGGCAGGACACGGTGAGAGCGACATGGCAGAACCATGGAGAGAGCCGACATGGGCAGACATGGTGAGAGCGACACTGGCAGACCCTGGTGAGAGCTTTACATGGGCAGACCATGATGAGAGCGACATGCAGACATGATGAGAGCGACATGGCAGACATGGTTGAGAGCGACATGGCCAGACATGGTGAGGGTGACATGGCAGACACGGTGAAAGCGACATGGCAGACACGGTGAGAGCGACATGGCAGACATGGTGAAGAGCGACATGGCAGACACGGTGAGACGACATGGCAGACATAGTGAGGTGACATGGCAGACACAGTGAGCAGCGACATGGCAGAGCATGTGAGAGCGAACATGGCAGACATGGTGAGAGCGACAATGGCAAGACACGTGGTGAGAGCGACATGGCTAGACAATAGTGAGGGGTAACATGGGCAGACATGGTGAGAGCGACATGGCAGACATGGTGAGGGTAACATGGCAGACATGGTGAAGAGCGACATGGCAGACCAAGTGCAGAACGACATGGCAGACATGTGAGGGGTTAACATGAGCAGACATGGTGAGACCGACATGGGGCAGCCACGTGAGAGCGACAATGGCAGACATGGTGAGAGCGACATGGCAGACTACGGTGAGAGCGACATGGCAGACACGGTGAGAAGACATGGCAGACACGAGTGAGAGCGACATGGCAGAGCATGGTGAGAGCGAACAATGGCAGACATGGTGAGAGCGACATGGGCAGACACGGTGAGAGCGCATGGCAGACATGGTGAGAGCGACAATGGCAAGACATGAATGTAGAGCGACATGGCAGACCAACGTGAGAGCGACATGGCAGACATGGTGAGACGGCGATCATGGCAGACATGGTGAGAGCGACATGGCCAGACACAGGTGAGAGCAGGACATGGCAGACATGGTGAGAGCGACATGGAGACAATGATGAGAGCGGACATGGCAGACATGGTGAAGGCGACATGGGCAGACATGGTGAGAGCGGACATGGCAGACATGGTGAGAGCGACATGGCAAGACATAGTGAGGGTGAAGTGGAGAGCTTTGCGAGAGTAAGGCGCGCGCCCTCACGCTCCGCGGCTATACTAATTCCAAGCTGCGTGATTCGATCCCGTCGGCGAGACTACGCTAAAGTGAAATGAAAATTCAGCAGATGAATCGGCAGTCGTGGGCCTCGTTTATTCGGTCGTTCGTTCGGTTGTTTGTTCCGCTCGTTTGTTCGGTCGTTCATTCGGTCATTCGTTCGGTCGCATCGTTTGTCGTTCGTTTGGTCGTTCGTTTGGTCGTTCGTCGCTCGCAAAATATCTTCATTGATACGTTCCTCAATGCTACATCCTAGATCGAATGCGTGCGCCCCTGGTCCACATATTCCCGCTCCCTTTCTCCCCTGCCTCCTCCTCCTCCTCTCCTCCTCCTCCTCCATCCGCCTCTCCCATCATTCTCATCCCGCCTATTCCTAATTAGTGTTCGTCTCCTTCTGTGGCTAGCTTCCGCTCTCCTCTCCCCAGAGCCAGGCGAATCTGGCCGCTACGTTCCGATCTCCAGCGCTCCTTCACCCAGGATAAGATTGGCATCTTGCTATCTGTAAAGCTGTAACTAGCCGTTATTACTTGGAGGGCCTGCGTTCATAGGCACCGCCTGAGCTGTATTCACTTACATTTGGCAGCAAAGCGTTAGTCAAAAGGTGACTACGATGCACGAGTAATGCTTAGTTTACCATCTTGCAAACCGATATATATATATATTATATATGAATAGAAACAAGTATAGGTTTTCACTTTTGAACTATTCCTGTTAGCATAATACTCGTGCGTTCACTCTGGCAATGATTTCCCTGACTTCCATGCTACAGCATGCTCCTATACTGTTTGGCCAGTCAGTGTAAACCGATCGCCTGATCCCTTGATGCACCTCTCTTCCTGCAGCGCTCTCACACAGAGACGAAGCCATCTCGTCCGCCACGCATATGTAGGCACGCCATACATGCAAAGCTCTTACGGTCGCCGATTCACACCGAGCGACAGAATTCGCTTTATGTTACGATGGTTACGTATAACGGGTTATAAACCGCATTACTACGCAGACAGGGAGACACGTCCGGGTACAACGCACATAATCACGAAGCATACAGCACACGGCAACAGGCCACGCATAACACAAACCACATCACACTAGCACACACACAAACACACACACACACGACACAGCACACACACACACACACACACACACATGGCACACCATGCAATTAGCCGCCAGTTCGACGACTATTGGATTTTACTTGTTCGGCGAGAACGCATGCTTTAGAATAAAGATAATCACACGAATTTTTAATACCACCATTTAGATGTATACGACAAGGAAAATCACCACATAATGTGTTTACCTCGTAAGAGGACATAGTGTGTTTCCTGTAAGAGAACCAATAGTGTGTTTACTGTAGAGGAGCGCATAGTGTGTTTACTGTAAAGAGGACCATAGTGTGTTTACTGTAAAGGGGCGCATAGTGTGTTACTATAATGTTTGTCTTTGGGCTGCTGCAAGCTCCTGGCAATCTTAGCAAATAAACTCCTGTAAGGAACTTTTTGCTAATTCACTGTAGTGTAAAGCAAGACAAAAGCAATTAGGTATGAGAAACTACAAACATTATTCTAGCGCTCTAGAATATAACAATTCAAAGACTTTCCATATACAGGCATCTAATAAATGCTTCGCAATTCTGAATTCTGACAAAAATTATGTAATCTTCAAGCCGCTCATTTATGGTTTTTCTTCATGATAATTTCAATATGCTGTACATGCACATATAGATCATGGCTAGTGATAGTTCAGTGACGTTCAACTTTATAATTGTTGTCAAACTAGTTCCTACTATTTTCCTAGTTGTTACATTCAATAGAGGACCATAAGTGTGTTTACTGAAAGAAAGACCATAGTGTGTTTACTGTAAGAAGACCTATCACGTGTGTTTACTGTCAGCGGGCCAATAGTGTGATTTACTGTGCAGAGGACCAATATTAGTCGTGTTTTCTGTAAGAGAACAAAGTGTGTTTACTGTAAGAGAGCCATAAGTGTGTTTACTAAAGGATGTTTCTCTGGCTGGCTGCAGCTCCTGCAAATCTTAGCAAATAAACTCTTATGGTTTGGCATTTTTTTTATGGTTAATAATTATTAAGCTTTCTCTCATAAATCACTTCAAATGTTGTAGCAATGCAATAATGAGATCATGGCTAGTGATAGTTCAGGTGACGCAGGGCCCGTAGCGCTGCGGGGGGGGGCAAGGGCAGCTGCCGCCTAAGAATTTCGGAGGGCAAAACTAACAAAATAAATTGTTCTAGCTACAAGAGAATTTGTCGTAGTCACAATGAAGGATGTACATGTACTCAAATTGGCCTCAAATACCATCTCTCTACGATGCTACATAATATTTTGTGGGAGGAGTCCGGCCAGAACCGCACGTGTTTCAACACAAACTTGAATCCTGGATCCGCCACCGCCCCCCCGCCCTAGAATGTTGCTCAGCCTATGGCCTGGTGAGCGTTAAACTTTTTATTTTGTCAAACCCCTTACTATTCAATAGAAGACCATAGTGTGTTTACTCTACTCCAGAGGACCTAATATAGTGTGTTTAGCTGTAAGAGGACCATAAGTGTGTTTTTACTGTAAGAAGACTCATCAAGTGTGTTTACTGAAAGAGGACATAGTGGTGTTTACTGTAAGGCGACAGTAGTGTGTTTACTGTAAGAAGACCATAGTGTGTTTACTGTAAGAAGACTTAGTGTGTTTACTGTAAGAGACAGAACCAATAGTGTGTTACTGTAAGAAGACCATAGTGTGTTTACTGTAAAGAGGACAATAGTTGTTTACTGTCAGAGGACGCATATTAGTGTGCTTACTGTATAAAGGACCACTAGTGTGTTTACTGTAAGAGGACCAATAGTGTGTTCTGTATGAGAACCATAGTGTGTTAGCAAAGATGTGGCCCTGGCTGCTGCAGCTCTGCAAATCTTAGCAAATAAACTCATATGGTTGCGTATGGTTAATACGCTATTAGGTTTTTCTTCATGATCACTTCAAATACTGTACATGCGAGACCATAGATATGGCTAGTGATGTTCAGTGACGTTGCTAACCTTTATATTTGTCAAACCGCTTACTATTCAATAGAGGACCATAGGTGTGTTTAGCTGTCAGAGGACCATAGTGTGTTTACTGACAGAGGACGGCAATAGTGTGTTTACTGTAATAGGACCATTAGTGTGTTTACTGTAGAGGACCATAGTGTGTTTACTGTAAGAGAACGCTTAGTGTGTTAGCTAAAGGATGTTGCCCTGGGCTGTGCTGCAGCTCGCTGCAAATTTAGCAAATAAACCTATGTTTGCTTATGTTAATAAGCTTATTAAGGTTTCCTTCATGATCACTTCAAAGTTGTACATGCAATAATAGATCATGGCAGTGATAGTTTCAGTGACTCAGGGACGTAGCCTGCGAAGGGGGGGCAAGGGGCAGCTGCCCCTAGATTTTGGAGGCAAACTAACAATAGA
>NW_014578410.1:20979-23195 GCF_000485595.1 Priapulus caudatus
ACACACACGCGCACCCGCCACACAACACACACACACACACACACACACACACACACACACGTGCGTGCGTGCGTGCGTGTGTGTGTGCGTGTGTCGAGGCGGAGGCAGCCAATTGTCATGTTCTGTCGGAGATTAACGATGTCATGACGTCATGCAGGTGAGAACGTCGTCGAGATCGGCAAATACGATGCGCTTCTCGACGTGCTTGTGATGGAGAACACGACGCGGTGGGCAGGTAAACAAACAGGAACACATAGCGCGATCACTCTCTTCCCCTCTCTCTGCCTCTATCTATCTCTGTCTCTATCTATCTCTGTCTCTGTCTCTCTTTCTCTCTCTCGCTCTCTCTCTTTCTCTCTCTCTCTCTCTCTCTCTCTCTCTCTCTCTCTCTCTCTCTCTCTCTCTCTCTCTCTCTCTCTCTCTCTCTCTCTCTCTCTCTCTCTCTCTCTCTCTCTCTCTCTCTCTGACTCTTGTTCTTCGAGGGTAGGTGACTTGTTCGCGTACGTTTGTGCTAGCGTGTGAGGAGGTGGTGGTGGTGATGATGGTTGTCGGGGGTTGTTGGCAAAACAACGGGGAAGCAGCGAAATACACGCCGGGTGCAAGAAAGAACGGCGTCGGGGGGTGTGCGGTCATGCGCCGAGGGGCGGGCGATGCTTCTTGCTCGCGTTAATTACCCCCTTAACTAGATCGCGGTGACTGTGAGCAGACGCGCCCGTTTCCGTGGCGACGGGTGAACGAACGCTGCCCGTCACGCGTGCAGACGACATTCCATGTGGGACTGTCCCCGGGGCATTGCGACCCCCGTCCCCCCACCTCTCCCCCCCCGCCGCGTAGCCCTGCTGCTTCGTACGTGGCCCTGCCCACGTGACGTCACGCTCGCCTAGTAGCGGCTGAACCGGCGTGCGGTGTTACTCTTCGTTTGCGGTGTGCGTGCTTGTGTGTGTATGTGATCGCTAAAGGTGTCTTCGTGCGCTTGTCCCATACGTGATATAGGCGTTTGTACGTGTGGAATGGCGCGTGCACATGCCGTAGTTGTGCGTGTTTAGGCGTGAGAGCTTGCCGTTGTGTATCGTAGGAGAGAGCGGGAGAGAGAGAGCATCCGGCCGACCTCTGCCGAACCGGATCGAGACGCTGCGTTGTTTATCTCTGAGTGTATGTAGATATAGCTCTGTACTGGGCCCAAGGCTATATACGGAAAATCGGCGAGAGAGAGATGTCCACATTTGCACATGTCGCCTATATTGCAGTAATGGATTGTACTATATAGGCACGTTTATATACGTAGATGCAGAGAGCCCCGGAAACACGAACATACGGATTTAGACGCGTATCCGGATTTATTTGTTTATTTGCGCAGGACTTGCGCGTACTTTGTTCACTCGAGTTCCGAACGATCGATTTTGCGATCAAAACTTTAGAACCGATGTTATATGTTTGTAACTTGTGGGACTCTCGGTCGATTACTGCGCGTGCCTCTACGCGAATACCAAAACGCAATGTGCTAGCTGCCACTCGCTCACCGTAACTTCGTATGAGTACGCACATGCATGCGTGCGTGCGTGCGTGCATATAAGCGGGCGTTCGCGGGTGCATGCATGTCTGCGTGCGTACAATGCGCGCATGTGTACGTGCGTGCATGTGTGCGGAAGTTAATGAACGCGGGACGTAGGGGTGTTTGCTAGTTTTGAAGAAACGATCGTGTGCATTGCACGGTCGTGCATATGCGTATCCGTTTACTCACTCAGCCGTGGCAGGCCGGTACAGTATAGGAGGTGTTCGTGAATCATGGAGTGACAGCAGATGGCACTACTATGCATTGCTAACCTGCAGGTGGCACCACTGGGCACGGCTAACCAGCAGGTGGCACCACCATGCATGGTTTACCAGCAGGTGGCACTGATGTACATAATATGGCTACAGCTAGTGTCACATATTTACCAATAATGTACAAGTGGTTGTAATGAGCTGCATCATCATCATCATCATCAGCACCATCATCATCATCATCATCATCATCATCATCATCATCATCAACAACAGCCGCAAGAAGAGCAGCAGCACCAACAATAGTAGTAGCAGCAGCAGCAGTAGCAGTAGCAACAGTAGCAGCACCACCACTAGCAGTGGCAGCAGTATCTTAGTAGCACCACTAGTAGTAGCAACAGCAGCAGTAGCACCACTAGCAGTAGACCGAATAATTCTGTCCCATATAACCT
>NW_014578410.1:23220-25905 GCF_000485595.1 Priapulus caudatus
CCCTGATGTTATGCTATGTTATGCGCACCTTTATGTTATCAGGAGTGAATAAAATCAAGCTTTTAATTCACCTTTGATATCATGCTCCATAATATGCTCATCTCTATGTTATGCTCTCCTAACATACGGCTGCTGCTCCTTCGTAGCCCACGTGCCCCATGCGTCTATGTGCATGCAGTAGGATGTGTGTATGACTCGCGGCTGTTTGGCTAGACGTGACAGTGTAGCGCCACTGCATTCCTAGATCGCAGTCCCACGTACGTGTGTAACATTATGCAAAAGCCACCGTGCGAGAGTGGGTGCATCAGCGGGAGGATGAGGAGGATGAGGAGGAGGAGAAGGATGAGAAGGAGGAGGAGGAGGAGGAGGAGAAGGAGGAGAAGGAGGAGGAGGAGTATGGGGTATATGCGGTCCTCCAAACGGAGAGATTTCGTGGATTTATCTAAATGATGCCCTGAATTGCTATGCGGCCGCGGTCCAACGCAGATAGCAGCATGAACATATATTATGTTTTTGCGCATATCATGAGCGTATATATGTTTATGACGATAAGAGGTGTAAATAGCAGTAAGTGCAGGTAGACAATGACATGCGTGTATATATTATAGCAGGAGATGTTTATCGTCGTAGGTGCGTGTATGGCTGTTAGTGGAAGTAACTGTAACTATGTGTGTAGCAGTAAGTAATGGTAGTGGCAAGTGTATCTTGCAGTAAGTGATGGTATAGTGGTAAGCGTAGATTGTTGTAAGTGTATGTATCGGTAAGTGTCTATGCAGCAGTGATGTGTAGGTAGGTAGGTGGGTAGGTGAGCAGTGGTAATTAAGTGTGTGTAGTTGAGTCTATGCAGCAGTGATGTGTAGGTAGGTAGGTGGGTAGGTGAGCAGTGGTAATTAAGTGTGTGTAGTTGAGTCTATGCAGCAGTGATGTGTAGGTAGGTATAGGTAGTAGTAAGTGTGTATAGCCTGGTTGCTGTAGCGTGCACGCACGTATACGTACAGCATGCTTCAGCCGTGATATATCTATACTACCCATACACAGTCTTTAGTTACAGCTTGTAGTCGTCGCCGGTAGGGGCGTTCATGCGGCGCGTTGGTCGCACGATTCCCCACTGACAGATTTAAATGCCACTATACAATGACGGCCCACCCCCGCCTCCGTGACCCACATGTTCACGCTGCGTGCTCCCACCTCCCCCGCTCTCCCCCGGTCTGGTCCGTACCCCACCGGTCATCTATGGGAGACCACTGTCATCGAGCAGCAGCTGGCACGCCCCCAGAACCGGTTAGAAGGCTGGTGCAGTAGCGGCCTGCACACCTGCGGCAATGATTGTGTGCATTCTTACCTCGCTGTTCTAGCTTAGCTAGCTGACGGCCCTGTCGTAGAGTTGCTCCACTCCTGGCGTTAGCGGGGTTTTAAACAAGAGCTATTACGTGTGAAGGCGAATGTGACCCACGCGTGAACCAAGTGAAGGGGTCCAGTGTCATCTCTCTTTCTCTCTCCCCCCCCTCTCTCTCTTTCTCTCCCGGTCTCTCTCCTTTTCTGTCTCTCCCGTTCTCTCTCTCTCTCTATCTTCCCCCCACTCTCTCTCTCTCTCTCTTTCTCTCTCTCTCTCTTTCTCACTCTCTCTCTCTTTCTCTCTCTCTCTCTCTCTTTCTCTCCCTCGTTCTTTCTTCTCTCTCTCTCTTTCTCCCTTCTTCACCGACTTCCTAACTCGCTTTCGCACTCTGTCCCTATATCCCTCTTACCTCCCTCCTTCCTTCTCCCAACTCTCTCACGCACTGTCTCGACCTATATCCCTGCTTCATTCTCTATCCACCCACTCCCTCTCTCCCTCAGCCATTCTCTAACTAACGCGCGCTCTCACTATTCCTATCCATCATTGTTGCAAATCTGTGATAAGTGAAATTCCCTTGATGTTCAATATTCCCCCAATTAGTTATTAGCTGTAAATAATCACAGTCAGTAATCAATCAATGTCAGAGTAGAAGGTGGAGATAGTGTGTCGAACCATCCATCCACATTGTAAAGCTGCACTATAGAATATGGGGCCTAGCTAATTCTTTCTCTCTCCCTCACACACACAGACACACACACACGCGCACACGCACGCGCACACATGCACACACACACACAAACATGCACACACGCACACGCACACGCACGCGCACACATGCACACACACATGCACCCGCGAGCGCGCGCGCACACACACACACACACACAAGCACACACGCGCTCTCTCTCTCTCTTCCCTCTGTCTCTTTCTCCACCTCTCGCTCTCTCTCTTTTTCTCTCGCTCTCGCTCGCTCTCACGCCCTTCCTCTCTGACATCTCTATGCGGTGTGCATGCAGCCTGGGCTTCAGCAAGCACGTGCATGCCGTGTGAAATCGCTCTACAGTCTTCGCGCACCAGACATTTATGAAATATTGAAACCTGGTTAATGGCAGCACAAGCTGCTACACGCAGCAATAACGCTAATGATTCATTCTAATTGGCAAGTTGCACTGTGATTTAGATGCGGGTCGTACATTATGTATCTGATGCTGGAATGTCGGGGTCACAAAGTTTTGGTGTGATCGTAACAGTATCCTATATACTACATCATAACAATCCTGCTACCTACATCACAGCTTTCCCATCCTCCTACCTACATCACAGCTTTCCCATCCTGCTACCTACATCAC
>NW_014578410.1:27470-29359 GCF_000485595.1 Priapulus caudatus
TAGTAGCACCACTAGCAGCAGTAGCAGCAGCAGTAGCACCACTATCAGTAGCAGCGGTATCTTAGTAGCACCACTCGCAGTAGCCGCGGTATCTTAGTAGCACCACTCGCAGTAGCAGCAGCAGTAGCACCACTATCAGTAGCAGCGGTATCTTAGTAGCACCACTAGCAGTAGCAGCGGTATCTTAGTAGCACCACTCGCAGTAGCAGCAGCAGTAGCACCACTATCAGTAGCAGCGGTATCTTAGTAGCACCACTAGCAGTAGCAGCGGTATCTTAGTAGCACCACTAGCAGTAGCAGCGGTATCTTAGTAGAGGCTTTCATCTCTGTTTACAGGTGACTGCGACAATCTTCCGCGACTGTCATGGCGGACGGCCAGGTCGAGGACCATGGCATCATGTCGAACAGCGACGGAATCGACATCAACAACGTCCCGATGACGGCAGATGACGAGGACGGTAACCACGACAACGGCGTCGTCAATGGCAATGGCACTCACACCGACGCGTGCGGTGAGTCTATATCTATTGATCTAATCTGTCTAATCTAAGCCGTATCTAAGGGTCGCTTAAGGGAAACCCCAAATGTATCCTTTGTGGAGTTGTGGCCGTTCTATAGAGGTGGTTTCACTGTGTAAGAAACGTGTGAAAAAGTTATCAGAGTGAGCGTGATGTGATTGTGTGAAGAAGTTGGCAGAGGATCCTTCCGCAGAAGAGTTCTGCAGAAAGGTTCTGCAGAACAGTTCTTCTGTTAGGTGGAAGCGTCAATGGAGAAGGGTTTGGAAGTCTTTCGCTCTTGGTAGAGAAGAGCAGATGCAAATCAATCCGGCTTAAAATATCACACGAAGAGCACATAATATAGAGATCTTTCTATATTGTGCTCCACATTATAGTCTTTATTATGGTATGTATTATACCCATGTCTATATTATTTTCCATATTATGTTCTATGTTATCCTATTATAGTTCTATATATTTGTTCTATATATATTCCATCTATTAGTTCTATATATTATGTTATATATAGGGTGCTCCACATTATGCTATATATTATGTGCATCTTTATATTATCGAAGGTGAATAAAAAAAACAATTTTTCATTTTCCCCTGATGTTATGCTATGTTATGCGCACCTTTATGTTATCAGGAGTGAATAAAATCAAGCTTTTAATTTACTTTTGATATCATGCTCCATAATATGCTCATCTCTATGTTATGCGCTCCTGACATACGGCTGCTGCTCCCTCGTAGCCCACGTGCCCCATGCGTCTATATGCATGCAGTAGGATGTGTGTATGACTCGCGGCTGTTTGGCTAGACGTGACAGTGTAGCGCCACTGCATTCCTAGATCGCAGTCCCACGTACGTGTGTAACATTATGCAAAAGCCACCGTGCGAGAGTGGGTGCATCAGCGGGAGGAGGAGGAGGATGAGGAGGAGGAGGATGAGGAGGCAAGTGTATCTTGCAGTAAGTGATGGTATAGTGGTAAGCGTAGATTGTTGTAAGTGTATGTATCGGTAAGTGTCGGTAGTCGTACGTGTGCTTGTAAGTCTATGCAGCAGTGATGTNCTACATCACAGCTCTCCCATCCTGCTACCTACATCACAGCTTTCCCATCCTGCTACCTACATCACAGCTTTCCCATCCTGCTACCTACATCACAGCTTTCCTATCCTGCTACCTACATCACAGCTCTCTCATCCTGCTACCTACATCACAGCTTTCCCATCCTGCTACCTACATCACAGCTTTCCCATCCTGCTACCTACATCACAGCTTTCCCATCCTGCTATCTACATCACAGCTTTCCTATCCTGCTACCTACATCACAGCTTTCCCATCCTGCTACCTACATCACAGCTCTCCCATCCTGCTACCTACATCACAGC